>NW_015506790.1:52146-83790 GCF_001515645.1 Sinocyclocheilus grahami
CCCGCAGACGGGCAAGGAGCGTGAGCCACGACACTAGCCTTCTGTGCCCGTCTCTGATCCTCAGACCAAGACGGGCCAGGACCCCTGGGTTGTTCGGGCTCAGACCTGGACCTTCATGGAATGAAGGATTTGAAGGCCGCTGAGTGCGCCTTTGCCTTCTTGAACTTCTCAACCACAGTCTCAATGGAGGTACCGAAAAGATCGGAAGGCGAAACCGGAGCATCGAGAAGAAAGCCCCTTTCTTTCTTCCCGATATCTGCCAGGTTCACCCACAGATGTCTCTCCATTACCACCATAGCTGCCATGGACCTTCCCATAGCAGAGGCGGCCTGCTTAGTAGCACGGAGAGCGAGATCTGTGGTGCAGCGCAACTCAGCTACCTCATCGGGAGAAAGGCCGTCGCCTTAATCCAGGTCTTTCAGTAGATCAACCTGATATGCCTGAAGCACCGCCATCACGTGCAACGAAGCGACAGCCTGACCTGCTGCTGCATATGCCCTGCCATTTAAGTGAGATGTATCCTGAAGGGGCTTAGATGGCAAGGAGGGAGTCTTAAGAGAGGATGTCTCACCCATAGAGAGATAGCTAGCCAGCGTCTCTTCTACAGGGGGCATCTTCTCATAGCCGCTTTCGCGCATCCCCTCGATGTTGGCATAACTCGTATGCTGGAACCGATGGATGCGTGAGGAAAGCGGCCTCTTTCATTCCTTCTCGATCTCTGTATGGAGATCAGGAAGAAAAGGAAGGCTCACCTGAGCTGGAGGGCTATGGTCAGAAAGATAACACTCATCGAGACGACCTCGCGACGTCACTTTCTTGGCGCGATCCATAACCTCCAATAGCTCATCATACGCAGGGCAGGAGGATTGGGAGTGCTCAGCCTCAGTCTCTGCGCCCTCCTCAGACTTCTCCTGCTCTTCCTGAGCCGAACCCAGCAGAGCACTGGCCCCTCGATCAGACGATGTTAGGGAAATAACATCATCCTGCAGCGGCTCACTCGCGTCCACAGCCGACGAGCGTGAGAGGGAAAGCCCCTCTTTAAACTCATCGGCCAGTTCCGCCTGCGATCCCCACGAGCTCATTCTCCTCCGTGCCTCAGCAGCGGCAGGTCCTGAACCGCGGGGAGCAGATGGCTGCCCCTCTCTCCTCGAAAAGAGAGACAAACGAGAGTGGAGCTTTTTCATCTAAAAACGCTCACAGTTAACGCAGATTGCCCCCTCGAGGACATCGCGTGCGTGCTCTTCGCCCAAACAAATGACACAAAGATCATGTGTGTCACCAGGTGTCAAATAACGACGACACGGATGCACACATCTTCTAAACGTCTTGCTAGTGCTCACCATAATGAAGGAAGAAAGATTGCTCTTACTACGGAATGCATGCTTGAAACTAAACAGTCAATGAAGACAAAGAAGAGTATGACGTGTTCTCCCGGCGCCTATTTATACTATAGTCGTACCGGTAGTGACGTCATGGGCTGTCGCCGGCCAACATGTTGTTGGTGTTTTTTGAATGTATGCTTCAGACACGGGTCACGACGAGGCGTTCCCCATAGCGACCCCTAGAGGACGCAGTTCGAAGTTCCCTTGATAGGGAACTTTATAGTATGTTCCCTTCATCCAAATCAATGACATTACAAATATGCAAATAAGAACATTAACCTTGAGTTTTGAAATGTACAGTATGAAACGTCAGTGTATGAATGCACAGGATTAATTGTAAACACCAGCCAAATTATGAGCAGTGTGAAATGTGAAGCAAGAGAGCACAGGATTCTGTTTACTTCATGTTTAGGGATGACCCAGGGTTAACTAGTTCAAGTGTGAAAAGACCCAACGTTTACTCTAAGTTGAAGACTTCTCTGCTGAATCATTCTTTTCTATTTGATTTTCACAGCCTGTCAAAGGTTGTTTTTGGTTGCTGGTTCTTTGAATCTCAATTTCTAGACTGTTGCAGCACTGAAAAGAAGTGTGAGTAGCCCATTTTATGTGAGGTCATGTAAAAATGTTTTTATAATGGATGCAAATTACTTATTCAAAAGAAGTACCTACTTAGATGATTTCGGATGCAGCCACTGTCTACAGAAAATATTAAGATCTTGTCAGGAGGCCATGGCGGATCAGACAGTTCAGGATGCCATGATGGAGCAGGCAGACTAGGAAGCCATGGCGGAGTAGGCAGCTCGGGAGGCCATGGTGGAGCAGGGGAGTTGGGAGGCCATGGCGGAGCAGGGGAGTTAGGAGGCCATGTCGGATCAGGCAGTCCAGGAGGCCATGGCGGATCAGACAGTTCAGGAGGCCATGGCGGATCCTCCGTGACCTTAGCCCTCCATGATCTGTTTACTTCATGTTTAGGGATGACCCAGGGTTAACTAGTTCAAGTGTGAAAAGACCCAACGTTTACTCTAAGTTGAAGACTTCTCTGCTGAATCATTCTTTTCTATTTGATTTTCACAGCCTGTCAAAGGTTGTTTTTGGTTGCTGGTTCTTTGAATCTCAATTTCTAGACTGTTGCAGCACTGAAAAGAAGTGTGAGTAGCCCATTTTATGTGAGGTCATGTAAAAATGTTTTTATAATGGATGCAAATTACTTATTCAAAAGAAGTACCTACTTAGATGATTTCGGATGCAGCCACTGTCTACAGAAAATATTAAGTGAGGCAAGAATCGGAATAACTAATTAAGCAACACAGGAAAACTAGGTCAAAGCAGGGAGAACAGAAACACAGAACATAAACGTGGCACATATATCCTATAAATTATTATCAGAGCATGAATCAAATATTTTTGACAGTTTTTCATGCATCATATTTTTACTGTCACTGTATGATTATCCACTGCCTTCACTTCCACTAAAAGCTGCGGCATCAAATCTCAGGCTCAATTTAATAAGCTTATACTTTTGTCAACTTTGTTACTGGCAACAGTCACTGCCGCTCATGTTGCCAGCAATTGCCAAAGCTCAGTGAAAATAAATGACTTTTGGTCGCTGTCAGGTGTGTAATTCATTGAACTCACAGATTTAAACTTAAGCTTTATAAATCTGTGATTAGATAACTGTATTGAAAAAAGCATGCAGAATATAAGCTTCCTGCTCTCTCAAGTCCAACACTCCTCCCTTCATATTCTCATCACTATAATCCGCTTCTCTTGCATCTGAGAGAGAGAAAGAGAGAGGGAGGTGATTCTGACTGAGAGTTGGCTGTCTAAACAGCACACATGTGGGGCTTTACACATTTTTGGCCGGTTTAGATAGAGAAGAATGCACAGGTTACAGTCCAGGTGTGTGTTATAAATTCTTGTTCTTTTTTTGTTTTTTGTACCTCCCATAAAAGAGTGCAAATGTTTTTCACAGAAAAAAAATCCTGTGTAGTCAGAAATGACAAATCCTTCAATAAAGCATTAAAGTCACAAGTGTATAAAACAAATCCATCGCCAGAAAGTTGTGTTTTATGCTTAAGTTATGCTGTGATGTCAGCCAACTGAAGCCCATCAGAAGAAATTCTGTCATTGAGATGGACCTGAACCCTCTGGAGGAGAACGATCTCCTGCTGACCATCATACAACATACTCCAACCCATAATATCAATCATTTTATTAATATCTGTCTATCTATCTATCTATCCTAATAATAATAATAATAATAAATTATCAGAGCATGAATCAAATATTTTTGACAGTTTTTCATGCATCATATTTTTACTGTCACTGTATGATTATCCACTGCCTTCACTTCCACTAAAAGCTGCGGTATCAAATCTCAGGCTCAATTTAATAAGCTTATACTTTTGTCAACTTTGTTACTGGCAACAGTCACTGCCGCTCATGTTGCCAGAAATTGCCAAAGCTCAGTGAAAATAAATGACTTTTGGTCGCTGTCAGTGTGAATGGGCTTTTACTTTTAGATTATAAGCTTTGATGCCTGGTGATTGTGATTAAAAACTTTCGGGGGTATTCACAATGACCCTGAAAGCAATGTGAAAAAAAGAAGAAGTCTGGAACAACAGTGTGAATGCAGACTAGCAAGGACAGGGATGCCATCCAATTTAAGTTGGAACATTATAAAAATATAAAAACATAAGCATAGACTTCACACATACATGAAATTTGAAATATGACTATAATAACCAGTCTGTTTGAAGAGATAAAAATACGAAAAGATTGAGAAATAGAAAAAAAAATTCACTGCTTTTTGTATGTATTCTGTCTGTTCATATGAAAGAGGACTCAAGGCCTACGGACGGATCAATTTCAGCCTTGATGATTATACTTAACTGCTGGAACTTTTATAGACATGCATAGACAGGCAAAATATTACAAACATCTGCAACAGATCCACTGTCAGCTAAACCTTAACTTCCCTTTTACACATAAGAGAACACAATTTTGTAATTGTTTTTATTAAAAAAGTAATTAAAATCTGTCAGGATTTTTTCATTTATTTTTTTATCAAGGTTACTGAGGGGCAGTAGAAGTTGTGCCACAGAAAGAACAGTTGCTTTAAGCTTCAATCTTTTCCGCCATTGGTTGGAAAAAGAATTACTTTCTGTGAAGAGTAGCAAGTGTCAAGTGTCAAGCTGTTTTGATGCAACACTTCTAAAGAGAACTTCCACTTTCAAGGTATTTGTATGAAAAACAGTAGTCTAAATACATTTAGTATAAAGGCACAAAAGCTTAGCTTAATAACAAAAAATACTGTAATTATATTCTAATACTCCTTTAACACATCTAATAAATGTCTAATAAAATTCAATATGAATATCCCACGTTTCTGCTATAATACCATGGTGCAGTTAGTTTCACTACAGTAAATCCATGGTAAATCACCCAGCCCTACTTTCAATAGAGTAATTTCACATTCTCTCTGAGTTTAAAGGCACATACACACATTCTATCCATCTCCCGCTGTCTCTCATGGCTAGTTCTTTCAAACCTGTAGCTATACATAATTGATTGAAATTAATAAGAAGTGTACACGTTTTGAATGCATATATGTGAGAAAAAGCGTTGTTTTTGTTTGTGCAAATCTTTGCCTCAGCGTGTGTTTATACAGTATGCAGCTTAAAGGTCTTTAAACGAAAAGAGTCGCATAAACGTAGGCGTATCTGTTTGGGCATGTTCGTGTGCTTGTAGTGTGATGTTTAAAGCCTTGTTTGAAGTCAACACACAGGGTGCTTGAGGACGGGCATTGTTAGAAAACACTCTCTGTTTTGGTAAAGGTCTTTAAACGAAAAGAGTCGCATAAACGTAGGCGTATCTGTTTGGGCATTTTCGTGTGCTTGTAGTGTGATGTTTAAAGCCTTGTTTGAAGTCAACACACAGGGTGCTTGAGGACGGGCATTGTTAGAAAACACTCTCTGTTTTGAGAATGCCTCACCCCTCCTTTCTCACTCTTTCTCTCTCCTTCTCTGAATCCCCCCTCCTCTATCTGTTCTCTCTCTCTCTCTTGTATGGTGTTTGAATGTCTCTTACTCATATTCGAGGTAAAGGAGTTTGTGCTGATTTGTGAGGGGGGTTCAGCCTCCGTCGCCAGGAAGTCTATTCCTTATATGGATATGTTTTTCTGTATATGTGGCGATTTTATACAAAACACATGTTCTTGGGAAAAACATCCTGTATGGGTATGTCCCCCTATCTTCATTGGTTAAGAGGATGAAACTCCCCTCGACATATGCCTATATAAGATCTGTATTTCTATGAATAAATTGAAGTATTGAGAATACATGGACTGTGTGTTTTCTTACTTCCCGGCCGTATTTACACTTGCTAAGGAGACTGAGAAAATTTCACGGTGGCAAAGAGAATATCGAGGGACCAAATTGTTATTTATTAACAGGCATGTTTTTTTTTTCTACAGCAGCTCTTCACAGCCGATTGAACGACTTGCTAGCACTTCACTAAATTTTTCCATGGAAAATATCAATATTTAATTCTCATTCATACATATAAATGTTCATTTTTATTCATGCAACCTGCACAGGTGTTCTTTGATCTGTTTAGCTCTAAGCCTGTAAGGCTCTCTGCACCTTTGACGGCATGCTATAAGTGATGCTAATTCCTTTAGCAGTGGTGTATAATTGAAATTAATCATATTTAATATCCCCATTAGCTCTCAATGGTCATCGTCTCTCAATGGTCTTCTACCTACTGTAGAAGATTTTCCGCACGCAGCTTGTGGAGTTGACTGTAGCCCAATTACCGTGGTCTGTGTTCTGCTTGGTCTGAAGGTGCTGCCATGCTGGGTTCGTGGAGAACATTGCAGGGAATCTGGAAGTCTCATTAAAAGCACCTTACAGCAGATTCAGAAATAGACTGTCCTTACTTTTATGATGCCATGCTAAGCTACATGTGAAATCTAAATGTATAGATAAAATCTCCAGTTTTGATTGTTTTAGTTTTTATGTGGTTGGTCATAAAAAATAAGAACTTGGACACTTTATAATTATAATTAAGTGTAAATAGCGATAGAGGCTATTTACACTATGTTAAAATAGCAGGATTTTCTGTTATTTATAGGGATGCAACGATTAATCGCGAGCCGGTTGAAAATCGATTTAAATATGTGACGATTCAAATCGGTTGAGATGCTAAACAAATCACGATTCAATTAGGGGTAGGAGTTTATATGAATGTATGTCTGAGGGGAACTTACTGTCTTTAGAAAAGTTTAGATGGTATTTTTTATTTTCCTCTTGCCTCTGTATAATGCATATTAAAGTTCATAAGTGCAGCGCTGCTTTGTTTACAGCGGAAACCAAGGAAATGCATTAAGCGCCACCTGCTGGCAGAGAGTGCATCTGCGTCTCATTCAGCTCCGCTGTTTAATGCAGATATTTTTTATGCATAGTTTCACAAAACTGTAGTCAAACCATTCTGTTTTTGCTTAAAATTTCGAAATGATACAATGTAATTTGTAATGTAATGTAATGTAATTTGGTTGCCTCTAATTTTAAATGTAAAGAGCACAGACAAAGACTTATTTTGTTTTTTATGAAGAGATTTATTTTATTTGTGTTACTTATTTATTTGATTTGGGGCTTGTTTTAAAACTTCAATTTAGTTTTGTTATTTACATTTACATTATATTTAAATTTTGGTATTTAGCAAATGTTTTTATCCAAAGCGACTTACAAATGAAGACAATCGAAGCAATCAAAACCAACAAAAGAGCATTAATTTACAAGTGCTATATTAGTATATTATTATAGTGTTATATTTCAATTTCACAAAGAAACGTGCAGTATTTTGTCCAAGCAATAACAAAAGGACACATTTAATTTAGAATTTGTCTTAAATCTCATGTTGTTAAAAAAAAAAATTGTGAATCGAATCGAACCGTGAAATCAAAATCGTGAATCGAATCGTGAGTTGAGTGAATCGCTACATCCCTAGTTATTTATATTACTTATTGCAAATAGTGGCAATTATCTGCACCTCAGTATTGTAGTACATTATGAAACATTATGCAGTAATAACGTATAGAGTGTAAATTATCATTTTAATTCAAATTATTACATTATTTAATGCCATCTTATTGGGACAATAAAGCCCTCCCTACACCTACCCTAACCCTACCCGATACTTTATTTTCACCTTTTTGATTATTTCCTTAATTTTTATTGAAAATAAATGCCTTTCAAATGTGATATGAGATTTGAAAAGGGAGAAAAAAAAGTTCGGTAAAAGGCGGATTCGAAACCCGGATCGATCGAGTCAAAAAGGCTATTATACGCTCTTTACCATCTTCACCACTGAAGCTGACGATTATCGGTGGGTGGAGCTAGTGTAAATAGCCTCTGCCAACAAGGCGGGCTATTTGCACTTAGTTATAATTGAGTTGAGTGAATCGCTACATCCCTAGTTATTTATATTACTTATTGCAAATAGTGGCAATTATCTGCACCTCAGTATTGTAGTACATTATGAAACATTATGCAGTAATAACGTATAGAGTGTAAATTATCATTTTAATTCAAATTATTACATTATTTAATGCCATCTTATTGGGACAATAAAGCCCTCCCTACACCTACCCTAACCCTACCCGATACTTTATTTTCACCTTTTTGATTATTTCCTTAATTTTTATTGAAAATAAATGCCTTTCAAATGTGATATGAGATTTGAAAAGGGAGAAAAAAAAGTTCGGTAAAAGGCGGATTCGAAACCCGGATCGATCGAGTCAAAAAGGCTATTATACGCTCTTTACCATCTTCACCACTGAAGCTGACGATTATCGGTGGGTGGAGCTAGTGTAAATAGCCTCTGCCAACAAGGCGGGCTATTTGCACTTAGTTATAATTAATCATTAATTTCTTTGCATTACATGACAAAATATCAAACAAAGTGGCATTTATTTTAAAGAAAGTTTTTTTACTTAAAATTTTTTTTTTTAAATATTTGTTAGGTATTAAATTAAATAATAATCATAATCACCTGTGATTACTCTGCTAGGACACTGTGTGACTGTGACAGGAATAGAGTGCAACAGTCGTGTTTTGTAAGTACAAATCTAATTTATTTTCTCCATAGAGAAATTTATTTTCTGTCTAAAGCTTCCAAGACAAATGTACCATGATCTCTGAATCTTGGAGGTTGTTCATCAATGGTATGTGCTTCTGTTCAAGCAATCAGTCAGTGTAACTTTAACTAAATATATATGTATACATATAAGATTTGTTTTATAATATTTTGTCTTTGAAAGAAGTCTCTTAAGCGCTCTAAAAACAGTAATATTGTGAATTAGTATTACAATTTAAATACTATTTAACATCTTAATATATTTTAATATATTTAATAATTTATTCCTCTGTTTACTCCAGTCTTCACTGTCACATGATCCTTGCGAAAACGGTCTAATATGCTTATTTGCTGCTCAAGAATATTTTCTTATTATAATCAATGTTGAAAACTGTTAATATATTTTTTCATGATTATCTGATGAATAGAAAGTTTAAAAGAACAACATTTATTTGAAATACAAACATTATATTATGTTATATATAACATTGGTAACATTATAAACGTCTTTACCATCACTTTTGATCAATCTAATGCATCCTTGTTGAATAAAAGTTTAATTTTTTTATTGACCATAAAATTTAGAACAGCATAATGTATATAAAACGTTAAACACAAATATATGAGTACAAGTAAGTTTTAATAGAAAAAACAACAACTAATGGCTATAATTATAACCAATAACCAATAGCTATGATAGTTTTTGCATTTATCATTTGCAGTGCTTCATAGGACTGTAGCATATTCACTCATACAGATCTGTAAGTCTTGTACCGTTGTAATTTTTTTATTGACCATAAAATTTAGAACAGCATAATGTATATAAAACGTTAAACACAAATATATGAGTACAAGTAAGTTTTAATAGAAAAAACAACAACTAATGGCTATAATTATAACCAATAACCAATAGCTATGATAGTTTTTGCATTTATCATTTGCAGTGCTTCATAGGACTGTAGCATATTCACTCATACAGATCTGTAAGTCTTGTACCGTTGCCTTTTTTTCCTGGTTTTCATATACCTTTTTTTTTTTTGCTTTAAATCGAGGTTTAAAATGTTGTAATGTCTGAGCTGGTTGGTTTGGTTCTGTGGAGAATTAAGGTGGCCGCTTGCTTTTGTACTATTGATATTATTTACTGTATCCACTAAAAAAGACTTTGGGATGAGTTGCTCAAAAATCACTGCACAAAATTCTCCAAAAACTGTAGTTAGGTATGAGAAAAGCTCTAGGAGCATTTGTTTGCAGATGCCAATTGCTTTGACATTTTGTCATCTAATACGATGAAATTCATAAATTTTTCAGTGCGACTCAACTAAAGTTGCCAAATACTTTTGGGAAAACTCTCCTAGCTCTCTGTCCACATCGCCTTAGTTAAATGCCACTCAACACATAAGTAAACTTCCTTGTGACAAGAACAATTACATCACAGCTCTTCAGCAAAATACAGCATCTTTGATTTAACCCCGTCACATTACGGAGGTCAAAGAGCATGTCACTCAAACTTCTGTGTCTGCTAACACCTCATGACAGCACGCATCCACGCAAACTTCTGTTTTTATGCCATATTTGTTCAGACAAACAAGCATAAACAAGCACGTACACTTTGAAAACTGTGAACACCATCAATCACCTCGTATCAGTCATCAATCACGCTTGGCGGGAGACGTGCCTTTTGGACTAGTCTCCGTGGTTACGGTGACTTTCTGTTCTGGCTGATGGGCGGCCTAGTGAGACTTGCAGCGGTGCCTGTAAGTGTGTTCTTTTGTGAGTCCAAACCTCGTCTAGATGTGTGTGTGTGTCTTCCTCTATCCCTTGGTCCTCTTTCTCAACATCTATTCCCTGCAGTCCACATCCAGCTGCCACTCAGAGTAAATGCACATCCATGTTTTAATCAAACACAGGCATGTTTTAAACTTCCTAGTCCTAGAACAAACAACTCAAGCTCAAACACACTTAGTAAATCCGATGAGACTGGTGATTCTTCACCAGCCGTCGAGTGTTCGTGTGTGTGTGTGTGTCCAGGGGGAGCGTGCGGACTGATAACACAATTAAATGATTAAATGTCACTGATAGCTTGAAGGGCTTGTGCTTTACATGTTACATTAATGCAGACATTGTCTCCAAAACAAGTTTATACACGTAAATATTCATAGGTAACAGCTGTTCGACATTATTTGCGAGATCTTCTTTTCGTGCTTAAACACCGTTACATTTTTTTTTTCAAAGTGAAAAATGTTGGGAATTATAAAAGTTCCCATTAATGTGCTGTCAGTTCTTTTAACATAACATTTTAAAATGCTCCGAATGGATAATGTGGCTGAACATCAAAAATTCAGGCAGTTGTCCAAATTAATTAAGACATCTTGTGGGTGTCTATGAGGATTATATTAACTCTCATGTTCTGTCTGGGGTCTGAGAGAACCTAAGGCCACTTTAATAGTTGAAAAATATACTCAACAATATCCGGTTGATAATTCATGGCTTTTATAATCTTAGGAGAACAGTAAAATTTCAACTTGGTGCTCTTTGAAAAATTGCATATTACATATGTTTGGGGTGTCGGAGAACCCAGATATACAACATGAATAAATGCAATGCATGTGGTGCATAAGCTAAATATGTATGTGTGCAATCAATCAGATTGTTCTTTTTGATTTTTTTTTGTTAAATAATTGTATTTTTCGCTTAAGTCAAATTGCTATAAGCCTGTTTGCACATCAGAAAAAAATGGTAAGAAAGTTTTAAAATAAATAAATAAAGTCACATAGTGAGATATGAAGTCACAATCAGAAATAAAGTTGCAATAATGAGAAATAAAGTTGCAGTTACAAGAAATAAAGTAATATTGTGAGATATAAAGTCATGATGTGAGATAATTTGAAAAAATTATTTGCAGTATTAAGATTAATACAAATATTTGTGAGCTTTAAAGTCACAATTAAGAGAAAAAAGATTGCATTTTTTAAGATAGAAATACATATTGTGAAATGTATAAAGTCACAATGTGAGATATAACGTTGCAACTCCAATAAATAAAATTGTAATTAAGTAATAAAGTACAAAATATAGATGCATTTTCAAGATACAGTCACGTCACATTTTGATAAATTATATAAATTATGAGAAATAAAGTTGCAGTTATGAAAAATAAAGTTACAATTGCAAGAAACAGGTTTGCATTTTCAAAATACAATGTCATTTTGTGAGATATAAATAAGTTGCAATTACAAAAAATAATGAGCACTTATAAAGTAGTATTGTGCAATTATGAGAAATAATTTGTAAGATATAAAATCATAATGCAAGTCACATTGTTTGACAAAAATAATTATATTTCAGTATATAAAGTCACATTTTGATAAAGTAATAGTTTACAGATGTTAAGTTACAATTATGAGAAATAAAGTTACAACAGAAGGATAAAGCTTCAATAATATCATCCTTTTGGGTTCTGATTAGGTCGGACAAATATTACAAGAACAGGAAGGGAAAATAAGAGATTGTTACTACTACTACTACTACTACTACTATTATTATGTCTCTGGGAAGTCTGAGCAGAACATGAGATTTAATGTGTGTTCTATTAGCGATCTGTTCACTGTACTGTGCTAACATTTGGCCTGGAGTTGAGGTCAAAGATCAGGGTTAGGGCATGCGTTTCTGCTGCCAGTAATTTATTTATTATAGTTAATAAGTCCTTTTGGGTTCTGATTAGGTCGGACAAATATTACAAGAACAGGAAGGGAAAATAAGAGATTGTTACTACTACTACTACTAGTACTACTACCACTACTATTATTATGTCTCTGGGAAGTCTGAGCAGAACATGAGATTTAATGTGTGTTCTATTAGCGATCTGTTCACTGTACTGTGCTAACATTTGGCCTGGAGTTGAGGTCAAAGATCAGGGTTAGGGCATGCGTTTCTGCTGCCAGTAATTTATTTATTATAGTTAATAATTAACTGCTCTGAGTGCTGAGTGTCCTGATTACGCAAGTCCTAATAACCAAGGACGGTTTGGTGGAAAACTCACTTCCAAAACTTTAACCCATTTAAAAATCTGTTCACGGCTCTATTAAAAACTCAGCATTACTCTTTCTACAAAACCCACAGCTAAAGGAGTGAGTACAAACTCTACAAACTCACTGGCTCTATCGCTTCACTTCTGTCTGTCTCCCTCTACGGGGAGTAATGGCAAAGAGAAGAGGCAGCATGTAAAGTAAATATGTGATTGTCCTCCTCTATTCTAGAATTTGTTAATACCTCAAACATCTGAAGTTTTGTGCTTAAGCCTGTGGGACAGAGCTGTACCAGTGGAGATAAGGTAAATATATCTGATTGTGTTCAGATGAGGTTATCTGGTTGGCAGAGAGCAGCTGCACATAATTCTTTGCGGCGTTTGAGTGTTTGTGCACCTGCTCCCTTGAACCTGTCCGGTGCCATTTGGTGCAAACTCAGCACTCAGACGGACAAAGGTTATGCTGCATGCAGAACATTAAGCATTTAACACCCAGGTGAGAACAAATGCTGTTGCATTTAATAGGGTCACTTTTAGGTTGAGCAGAGTTTGGATAAAAACTACTGAAACATTTGCTTGAACAATGTTAGGGCGAAACATTTCTCATTTCATATTGAGGGACTAAGACAAACTGATTGGTTGGAATATATTCACCCAGACCTTTTGATTGGTTGGGATCCAGGAGTTCAGCAATTTAGCATGGTAAAGTTAACCCCTGGTGGTAAATGCTATAACTGCAGCATTTTACAGGTAAATAGGATCTTTCCCCATTGACAGCTGTTGAAAAACATTAGTGTATTCTAACAAAAATTTGTTTGCGTACAATATAATGTTTGAATGCAATAAAAAAATATATAAATATAAATCGCAAGAATTTTGTTCTTTAACAGGTAATATATTTATATTTTATCGTCCATGTCTAATGCTTTAAAGGGATAGTAGATTCATTTCACTTGACAAGCTGCTAAATAAATAATAAGCAAATAACTGATCATCATGTTATTTTAATAGCTGAAATACTTGGACCTTTAACACCTAATTACATTACATTAAAGACAAAGGGTAACGCAAATGCATAGTGTATAAGCTAAGCTATAAGGCTAAGCTATCAGCATGTATCTGCATGATATCCTAGTATGTAAGCTAACTAATACAGACAAATAGTCATTACAACAGTTCAAACAACATATAATGTGCTTTTGTATGAACTGTAATTAGGCAGAAAGTTCATTTATGACAGCTTTATGTGACAAAATGATTTCCCATTATTCACGCTGAATTTAAAACCGCATAGCATGCTATTTCTGCCACAGAAAAATATGGTAAAAATTATTAGCAGTATACTAGTATGAGTAGTATACTAATATGAGGTTCTGAATTCAGCCACAGATAAAACAAATTACACTCCTAATGTGCCTCCTTTTCTATTCATTATGCTGTTTTATCACTAAAGCTAAAAGCTTCCTGTTTTTGTCTGAAGATGAAAAAGAGAAAGGAAGATTATTGTCCAAATACTGGTTCCCTTTCAGTCAGTCACATTCTACGTTACGTCAGTCGTGACTGACGAATTGGGATCTCGCCCGAGAACCCAATCACCTTCGAGTGTAAACTAAACAAGCCAATGACAGTTGGCGTGCGTGTTTCGCCACGCGCACCCAGCCCCGCAGCGCGGGTGTAAAAGGAGAGCGCGTGCAAACGCACATCAGCTTTTCGCTTTGGAGCTGAGCCTTCTACAAGACGAATCTCCGCGAGTGTTTGGAAACAGCTGGCGATGGTGTTACGGCGTGTCAGCGGGGGTTGCCATCCAGGCTGCTGAAACCTCGGCGAGCTGCAGCTGCCATTCTGTGGTCTCGCCCGCGACCTCCCCTGGGCGCTTCAGCGCGCTCTCTAAAAGAGTGTTTTTCCTTTTCAAAAAAGATGGGCTTACAGCACACTGAAGCAGCGCTCATGGATGAGTCATGTTCTCAGTGCGGGAGCATGACCATCGCGACGTTGCGGTCTAGATACCTCCTCATTAAACGGGGGGGTATCCCCCTTGCCATGCCCGCTCTAGCTCCTCCGGTTCTCGGAGGGCTACTTTGGTTCATGGTCAGGGAGACCTGAGGGTTACAGTGAGAGCTTCCCCGTTGAGTACGGCTCCGCGGGCCTCTCATTCCTCAAGCATGGCCTAAGGCTTACAGTGCCGCTGGACAGGCCGCTTCCGCCCTGCACGCCATGGCCCTCCTGCAAGTCCACCAGGCCAAGGCGTTGAAGCAGTTGCACGAGGGTGGTGCTGACTCAGGTGTGCTGCAGGAACTGCGCACGGCGACGGACCTCGCACTTAGGGCGATGAAAGTCACGGCGCGGGCCCTGGGTCAGACGATGTCCACATTGGTGGTCCAGGAGTGCCACCTATGGCTGACCTTGGCGGATTTGAGGGAGGCCGACAAGCATCGCTTCCTGGACTCCCGGATCTCCCAGGCCGGCCTATTCGGCGAAGTGGTGGAGGGCTTTGCCCAACAGTTCTCCGCCGCGCAGAAGCAGATGGAGGCGTTTTGACATATCCTGCCCCGGCAGTCTGCTGCTGTCTCCACCCCACCGCCAGCTGCAGCCCCTCTGTCTGCTCGTCGCCGAGGGCGCCCTCCTGCGGCCTCCACCTCCGCTCCGGCGCTGCCACAACAGCAGCCTTCACAACGGCCGCAGCGTGGAGCTGGCCGTAGGAAACCGGCGCAGCCTGCCTCCGCCCCTGCCAAGACCGTGAAGCGCCAGGGCAGGCGGCGTCCCTGAGACGGGCGACCCGAAGCTCTTGGATCCTGCTCTTCAGGAGATGGTGACCGCACCACTCCTTCCCCTGGAGGAGGGCCGGGTGGAGAATCTTTTGTTCCCGTTTGTTTCTGTTCCACCACTGGCTACCCAGAACTATAAAAGAGCAGTTTCCTTGGCCTCCGGGTCCCAAGACGGCGAGGATGGCGGGGCACGAGACCCAGTCTCCACACGGCCGTCCCCCTCTCCTTTCGTCTATGGGCAGCAGGGTCCGTTTCAGGGATGCTATGCCTCCTCACGAGCCCCCTGCCCAGCTGTGGAGCCAGGTAAGTGGCGCGCCGTGCACTCAGACCCCACCCTGGGACGCACGGCCTTCCGGGTTGGGTCCCTGTGCTCCACTTCGCTGCCCCACTGCGGGTATGTCGGTGGTTTCCCTGGTCCCGCTTGTTCGGTCGCTGGGGGCCTGGTTAGCGCTCCCCAGGCCGTCCCACTGGCTCATATGAACCATCAGACTCGGCTACGCGATTCAATTCGCCCGGCGTCCTCCGAAGTTCAGGGGCATTCGGTTCACCTCTGTCTTGCGTGCAGAGATCGCGGTCCTGCTGGCGAAGGACTCGAAACAGCCGGTCCCTCCAGCAGAGATGAGGTCAGGTTTCTACAGCCCACACTTCATCGTATCCAAGCTCCCATTCAGGATGTTGATGCAGAAACGCATCTTTCAATGCGTCCGTCCTTTCCATTGGTTCGCAGCGATCGACCTCAAGGACGTATACTTTCATGTCTCGATTCTCCCTCGACACAGACCGTTTCTCCGCTTTGCGTTCGAAGGGCGAGCGTATCAGTACAAGGTCCTTCCCTTCGGGCTATCCCTGTCGCCTCGTGTCTTCACCAAGGTCGTGGAGGCAGCCCTCGTTCCATTCCCACGAGGGTTGCTTCATTTGAGACTGCTTCAGCGTTGGCTTCACGACTGGGTCCCGAGATGGGCATGGCGACACGGCACTTATCGGGTTTCTGTCACCCCGTTCTGCCGTCAGACCTTCAGCCCGTGGGCAGATCTTGCCTTTCTTCGGACGGGGGTGTCCCTTGGGCAAGTATCCAGGCATGTTGTTGTGTCAACAGATGCCTCTGCCAGGGGCTGGGGGGACCATGTGCAATGGGAATGCAGCTGCGGGGCTCTGGTCGGGGCCCCGACTGCAGTGGCATATCAACTGCCTCGAGTTGCAAGCAGTATGGCTGGCTCTGCGCCACTTCAAATCGCTGCTACACGACAAGCATGTACTGGTCCGTACGGAGAACACTGCGACCGTTGCGTACATCAAACACCAGGGCGGTCTACGCTCCCGTCGCATGTCGCAACTCGCCCGCCATCTCCTCCTCTGGAGTCAGAAGCATCTGAGGCCGCTTCGCGAAAAACCTCAGGTGTGCTTGCACGCGCTCTCCTTTTATACCCGCGCTGCGGGGCGGGGTGCACGTGGCGAAACACGCACGCCAACTGTCATTGACTTGTTTAGTTTACACTTGAAGGTGATTGGGCTCTGGGGCGAGATCCCAATTCGTCAGTCACGACTGACGTAACGTCTCCGTTCCCTCCTTCAGGGAACGAGGGTTACACAAGTAACCGAGACGTTTTTACAGTATTACAGTAAATGAGTTTTTACACTCATACATTTTTTTAATCGCATACTTGTCCAAGCAAGTGCCATTGAGATGAGAGGGAATGCTAACGAGCATTACAGACCTCTTTGTGATCTATTTAGACCATTCTTGGTTTCTAGAGCTCAAACTCTCTATTATCAAATTCTCTATTAAGTTATTTTTTTTTGAGCAAACACATGACTACATAATGGAAATAAGGCTCAAGCTAAAAGTGAAAATGTTTAATGTCTGTGGTGAATGTAGAGGTCCTTCATCTGGTTTACATGCTGAATATAAATCAATTCCAGGAGCGTATTTCCACTTATTAACATCTTTGATGTATGAAGCGAGCGCAGTATGAACGGAGGTGGGAAGCGTAAATACTCAATAATTTAAATAAAGCTTCTCTCTCGTCTTCTCTTTATTTCTTATCTTTCTTTTATTGGATGTGAAGTTTCAGGATGTTAGCAGGATCGCAGCTGACGCCACTGAACCTCTCTAACATCTGTGAAGGCTAGGACTGTACATCCATTTGAATTAAAGACACTCAAACACACACACACACAGGTTTGTTTTTGTGAAAAGTGGGGACATCCCATAGGCGTAATGGTTTTTCTACTGTACAGACCGTATATTCTATTGCCCTACACCAACCCTACCCCTAAACCTACCCCTCACAGGAAACTTTGTGCAATTTCAGATTTTCAATACACTCCATTCTGTGTGATTTATATGCGTTTTGAAAAGTGGGGACATGGGGTAATGTCCTGAAAAATAATGTCACCTTCTCCTTGTAATACCTATGTCATACCCTTGTCATTATACAAATTTATGTCCTCATTTGTCACAAAATCGCACACACACACACACACACACACACACATCTTGCATAACCATACAGAAAAAAACAGCTGAAACTAGCCTAAGCCGGTTTGCTAGTCAAAGTGGTGTGGTTTGCTGGTTTAAGAGGGGTTGTGGAGCACCTTGCTGGAGGAGGAGTCAATTGTCAATTGATCAGGAAAGAAAAGAAAAATCTCTGTCACAATGAAGGAATATAGTTTAAAACACGTGGCAAGTTCTTAGAAATATACTCTTTGTATTAATGTTGGCTTCATTTGGCTTTCCCAAAAATGTTTCAATTTAATGTATATAATAAAAGTATAATAAACAGTATATAACACAAATGTGACCCTGGATCACAAAACCAGTCACAAGGGTCAATTTTCCGAAATTGAGATTTATACATCATTTGAAAGCTGAATAAATAATTGTTAGGCTAGGACAATATTTGGCTGAGATACAACTATTTGAAAATCTGGAATCTGAGGGTGCAAAAATTGCCTTTAAAGTTGTCCAAATGAAGTTCTTAGCAATGCATATTACTAATCAAAAATTAAGTTTTGATATATTTACGGTAGGAAATTTACAAAATATCTTCATGGAACATGATACTTAATATCCTAATGATTTTTGGCATAAAAGAATAATCAATAATTTTGACCCATACAATGTTTTTTTGGCTATTGCTAAAAACATACCCAAGTGACTTAAGACTGGTTTTGTGCGCCAGGGTCACAAATATACTTTTAAGTAAGGTTTAAGTTAAAAAGTTAAAATAATACAATTAATTCCTTAAACTTTTGGGTAATTTGTACATGACATTTCACAACCTAATATTTTCATATTTTGTTCTTTTCCTGCATAGTTTTGCATGTTGGTCTCACCACATGACTTTGTCTTGGAGGACAGAAGTAGATAATAAGCAGTGAAGCAGCTTTGTTAAAATATTTTTAAAAACTAATAAGTATGTCAATTACAGATTAATTTGTATACATTTCATTATTTTAATTATGCCCCCCCCCCCCAAATATGAATTTTAAAATATTTCTAAAATAATTTTATATATATATATATATATTTGGTCAAATTTTAGTCTGTATTATATATATATATAAAACATACTTATCAAAGAAGAGCCATATTTAAGTTAATGTATACATGAAATTTCAATATATATTTTTTGGGGGGGCAAAAATGAACTGAAATGATAGACCAGCTAAGACTAACAAACCAGCGTATATTTTCAGCAAAGAATGCATACATGCTCTGTTCTCTTTGAATGTAGTTTGAGCATTATTCACATGGCTTTTGATGAGACAGCTGGGGTGACCATGTGAAAGCCGCCCATTGTGTTACTGCAGGACAGTTCATGTTTGACAGAAGCCATCTCCATTCTGTCTCTTAGGTTGGCTACGAAGGGTCAGCCAGTGTGTCTCATACCACAAAAATAACCAAAAGAGGAACCAAGTCCTTTTTTTTTGCACATGTACTGTTCTTGAACCTTCAGGATCGCTCACAGTGGCAAAAATAAACAAACCACTTCCCTAGATCTCCTTCAGTGTAAAACACACATCATTGGGTGTTCGGTTTTCCCCCAAGTACAAGCCACAGCACCAGGAATTAATTTCCTGTTCTTGTCCCTCAAAAAGACGATCACAGCCTCAGGGCCAACAGATGTACACACACAACACACACACACACGCTTTTGCGAACACGCATGCTTATATATATGCAAGGCTCAGGGACACAATGATGGTTATTAATTTCAGTCCCCGAATAATGAAATCCAGATCAAGAGAACGCGAACGGGTTTGCATGAACGTTCTGGAAGCGGAGAGGTTGTTAAGGTCACCGCTGGAGTGAATAAATTACCGCACCGTGAAAAAGTGACCCTCTCACCTTTCCAGACTGACAGTGCAGTCCATCACTGAAGGGGTTACAGAGCTCAAACTAGTGCAGAAGTGTGTCGAGAGACAGGGAAACAGTGAAGCAAGATTCTTTTGGAGTTACCATGGCTTGGTACCCTGCGGGCATTGTGGGTATTTGACAGCTCTGATGGATAGTGGTAGAGGCAGAGTGTACTGTCATGACTAAAAGTGACACACTCCATAATGTTTCAATCCTGACAACCCACAAAATGGGCCTTTTCAGCATTGTAAATGGGATATCACTGGTGAAACTTGGATGATGCCTTGAAAACCCGAACAATGTATAATCGCTTTAATTTTCATGGTCAGTGGCAGCTTCCAGAAGAACAGCCGCATTGTCGGTGGGTGAAAAAAAAATGAAGCACTGAAGAAACACTTGGAGATAAAAAAAGAGCTTCTTTTGTAGCGTTGTCCTTGCAAATTTATTAAAAACACTGCGGCATTGATGATGAATGCAATGCATATTTTCAGAGGTCAGAGTGTTATTGTAGCGCTTATGAAAGACGTTTCTCAAAATCTCATTTCGAGAAAGTAAACATCATTAAGGAAGCAACTCAAGTGAAGAGGTCATTCAGCAATCTACCTTAATAATTTATTGGATAAATAGAAGAAAAAATATTATAATACCGCATTTATGTAAATTATAGGCTAATCATAAACATACATATCTGCATATGCATTATAAGAAAGGGATTGTTGAGAAAAGCTAAAAAACAACATGATGCATTGTGATTTGTGACACTCTTGTCTGCAACAACTTCTTGTTTTTTGTCTGCAACTAATTCTTGTTAAAGCAACTGTAGATACTGTATCTTGACTGGCAATTTTTCAATAGGTAACACAATAAACTGGCATTCTTATATGGTTTTACCTTTAAAATCAAGTCTTTCATGTTATTGATATCTTTCAAAGAAGCTCTTCTTTACCACTGTGCGAACTGTCCAATGAGTTTCAGGTGGGTCTGTCTGTTTATTTGTCGTGTGCAACCCAAACATTGCCATCACTACCACTATTAGCAAAATTTTACAGGAAAAAAAGGTACAATTGGACCCATTCCGATATCTGCATGGGGAAATCTTTTACCCTCACTAGAAATTCCAAATCGAGTGGATTCCTATTTAACTTACTGGATTTTGTTTGTGAGAATTTGACTAACAATGGTAATGATGATACAAATGTGATATATGTGATAAGTTAATCTATAAAGTGTTCTGAAGCGTGTGCTGTTGCCATGGTTACCTCTTCAAACACACTTTTATTCATCAACATCTACAGTATTTACAGTGATATAAAAATACATTATCTAACTAACTTGCAATGTTACCTTTATGATAACTTAAATCAAGCGTAGCATTAGTTCTGGCAGGTCACGTTAGTCAAGCTCGCATCAGCTGACTCTCAGCTGATCCCCATCTACCTATGGGAACACGACACCTATCTAAGCATTCATATATAAGGTCCCTCAGTAGTATCAGCAGTTTTCACATTGCTCAATAGCTAATTACCCTCCTCCATCCCCAGCTCCTACTCTGTCCATCTAGAGTAGTACTCTAGCCTTCTGATTCTCCTTTGAATCAGACTAATTCTAAAATGTGTACATAAAATTATTTAACTTTAACGATATCTGTAATACATTTATGTTTGCTCTGTTCTGTTTACCCTGGGGGGTTATTGTTGCTCTCCCTGCTCTCATCCATGCTAGGCTACATGGATGCGCAGGGAGTTCTTGCCCAGAACAGAACCATTCCGCCAATCCAAACTGTATGCTAATTGTCAATCATCTTTGACTATAGTGGTCCTGACAGAAACATTGTTTTTTTGACAGTGTAAGAGGAGAGAGGACCAGGCCTGGATTTTATTTTGTGTTTTGGTTCTGTTTGTGCGTGACAGTCGTCCACGTATTTTGTGTTTGTTTATTTTATTAAAGTTTTCTTTGAGCATTCGCCGGTTCCCGCCTCCTTCTTCCCGAACTACGAACTTTGTTACATTCAGTATGAAACAGTTTGATCAGATGACAATATTATTTTAGTTGGCATGGCATTTGGAGGAAAATTATTGGGGTAACATTTACATTTCTTAGAACTTGTGACTCTATATGCTACTAATAGCTTTTTATATTGTATTTTATGAAATAATAATAATAAAAATTAGCTTATGCTCCTATCGCCATCCACAACCTTCACCTCGGATTCTTTAAAGCTGTGCATGTTCTTTCATCCCTTTGTTTCTCTTATCCCCTACTATTGATGGTAGAGACATATTGCCTTCCACTTCATCACTTCACTCGGCTTCATTAAAGACCCATTCGAGGATCCCGTCGCGTATGCATATGCGCGTGAGAGCGAGTGCGAGATTGAGGCAGTGGTGTGAGAGTGTGGGTGGGTTCTTCTTTGGAAGATTGCCCCTCTCCAGATTCCTCATGATAAGCTGAATGATTAGTGGACACTTTCTGCAGAAACACACAGTGCTCTGTTTTTCCTCAACGCCCAGCCTAACAGAACTAGAATGAAACACCCACATGTTAAAGCCGCTAATGGATTCTTCTGAAGTGACCTCAGCCAACAATCTCCCAACAGGCAAGGAAGCTTAAAACAACTACACAACCTTCTATATATACTCACCAGAAATATTCCAGACCCTTCTGTTTACTGTATTTCTTACCCTCTGGTACAAGAAGCCTATTAAAGAGACAGTTCACCCAAAAATGAAGATACAGCCATGGTTTACTAACTCTCATGCAATTCCAAAACAGCCTAACTTTCCTTCTTCTGTAGATCACATAAGGAGAAATTATGAAGAATGCACTGGTGGCTTTTTTTCCATACAATTACAGTGAATGAGGATTGAAACAAAAGCACCATGAAAGTGCCGTAAAAGAAGTCCACATGACATATACACTATTCCAAGTCTTGTGAAGTCATACAATCAGTTTCTGAGAGAAACAGGATGAAATGTTATGTCATTATTCACATTATGCCAATCCAGTGAGCTTCTAACCACTGTGACCGGATCATTAAGCCAGTGAGTTGAACTTTGAACTTAAGAAGAAAATCAATTTTATTTGTGAACAAATTACTCTGATTTTGTGAACTGGATCCACTGATTCATTAAAAAAAATGCATAAAAAAATGATTCATTCATGAGTCAGCTAAGCGGAAATTACTGCTTCTCCCTCTCTTAATGCACCAAGAAGAGCTAGTGCACGTCAATATTTTCAGGAAGTACATTTTTAGTTTGCTCCTCACAAAGCTGGAACATAGTGAATGTTAGAAAATAGTCCATGACTATAAATTGCATAGAATGAAAGAACAAGTGCATTTTTTTTTCACATTTCATAAGACAGCAAAAGTCATACCAGTTTGGAATGATGGTGATGCAACAGTAAATAAATTATGGCAGGATTTGTGATGAACTATTCCATTAACATTATCTAAGATCTTGAGAAAACGAGACTATAGAAAAAGTGAGAGAAAGACTGTCTGTTTTAGAAAAAGAAGGTGACAGCTAACTTGCTTTGGCCTCATTAGTTCGTCTTGCACCATGGTGACAAGGCAGTAATTATGGGATGTGGTTGCTGTGCTCCATGCGTGTCTGGAGATTTTAAAGAAGTCGGTGGAATCACAAAAGAACAGTTACTAGCCGAAACTGAGACAGAAAGAGAGAACAGAGTATGTGGGAAAATTGATTATAAGTGATCTTTTATGATCAACAAGAAGCTTGTCAGTTGCAGATAAATGTCTGTGTCTCCTACTCCATGATATCAGTCTCTCTCTCTTGAAGTGTTTGAAATAGCGTGCTATCTTTCAAGAAAATTCAAAGGAAATCTGTATGTGTAATTTCCAGACGACATAATGACACTCGTCACAGTTGCTTGCAGTGTACTACCAGCTATCAAGTAGTTGTGCTATTTTCGAAAATGCAATGCATTCATCTTTAAAATTCTGGGTTACCTTCAATAAATTTTATTTAGAATACAACATAGATGACATATCAAATTTTTAAACTGAGAAAATGTATCATTTTAAGGGAAAAATAAGTTGATTTTAAATTTCATGGCATCAACACATCTCAAAAAAGTTGGGACAAGGCCATGTTTACCACTGTGTGGCATCCCCTCTTCTTTTTATAACAGACTGCAAACGTCTGGGGACTGAGGAGACAAGTTGCTCAAGTTTAGGAATAGGAATGTTGTCCCGTTCTTGTCTAATACAGGCTTCTAGTTGCTCAACTGTCTTAGGTCTTCTTTGTCGCATCTTCCGCTTTATGATGCGTCAAATGTTTTCTATGGGTGAACGATCTGGACTGCAGGCTGGCCATTTTAGTACTCGGATCCTTCTACGCAGCCATGATGTTGTAATTGATGCAGTATGTAGTCTGGCATTGTCATGTTGGAAAATGCAAGATCTTCCCTGAAAGAGACGACGTCTGGATGGGAGCATATGTTGTTCTAGAACTTGGATATACCTTTCAGCATTGATGGTGCCTTTCCAAATGTGTAAGCTGCCCATGCCACACGCACTCATGCAACCCCATACCATCAGACATGCAGGCTTCTGAACTGACCACTGATAACAACTTGGGTTGTCCTTGTCCTCTTTAGTCCGGATGACATGGCATCCCAGTTTTCCAAAAAGAACTTCAAATTTTGATTCGTCTGACCACAGAACAGTTTTCCACTTTGCCACAGTCCATTTTAAATGAGCCTTGGCCCAGAGAAAACGCCTGCGCTTCAAAAATAAACACCGGTATTCGGTATGAACCGGTATACCGCCCAGCACTATAAGTGAGGGTTTATATTTTTTTATGTATAAATAACCATTTATATATTATAAATATAAATATCTATAATATTATAAATATGAGTAAAATATTATATTACAAAGTAAAATATTTAGTATACATAACCCAACAAACTTGGCCTGTCAAAAGAATTTGTATTTATTTCTATGATTTTGGTCTTTATAAAGCAGAATGCAAACAGTAACATTAAAATATCAAATGCTCTAATTGTTCAAATGGTGCTACTATTATCAGTAGTAGTAAAAGTAGTATTTATTTATTTTTTCTCTGAATTATTCTGTGAAACCCAGACTGCTAGACTCTCGTTGCAACATCCACTTCTAAAATACATAGGTAAGTCGTGTTCAATGGCATTTTATTTTTTGTCCATGTAAAGTACGTAACTCCAGGTCAAGAGTGTAATGCATCTATTTTTGTTGAGAGAAGGCCAATTACAGCCCTAATTCACTTGAACGTTCGAATGGGCTAGCCGAACAATTCAGAACAACATTTCACACAACCTACAGTAGTTAAGTAACAGTTGTTTGTTGATTCTGACACTGCTTGCTGTCAAGTCAAACGTCATTATATTCATTTATATACATTCGTAAGCAAAATATAACCAATTATAAGCCATTAGTATAATTGTTTTATTATAAAACAGCCAGCATGACCCTGCATTAAACGGTCATTGACTGTAAAACACTGTACAGCATTTCAAAAATCAGAGTAGGCAATATTTTATCCTAAACGCAATCATGCTTTTCTGTCTTCACTTGTGCCAGGCTAACATTTAGTTAGCAAACTAAAGAAGAATACAAATGAATAGGGAAAAATGACACAAGAGGAACAAAGGCGGCAGATATAGTATCTCGTCATCTAGTGTGTGTCCTCTCATGTCTTAATAATTCAAAATAGGGTAATCAGGCTTTAGAACGACTTGCTTTGTTCTGCTAATTCCATAGCAACCGCTTGCCAGAACGTTACGCAGGGCAGAGAAAGTCTGATAAATTAACTATAGAGACTGTGAAGCGCTCTCACACACGCAGCCCCTCGAGGATGTGTGAAAGAATCATGCTTCATTTCAATTCATTCTTCAACCCCAAAATAAGATTAGTGCTTTATTTCTTTGTGCATATGAATGTGTTTGGAATTGTGTAAGTGAGAGAGTGAGTGTGTTTACAAAAATTAAATTTATACCAAAATACAGATTCACCTCAAGCATCATCACTTTTTAAAGGAATAGTTTACCCAAATATGTGCTGAAAATGTACTCACCCACAGGCCATCCAAGATGTAGATGAGTTTGTTACTTCCTCCGAACAGATTTGGAATAATTTAGCATTCCATCACTTGTTCACCAATTGATCCTCTGCAGTGAATGGATGCCGTCAGAATGAGAGTCCAAACAGATGATAAAAACATCACAATAATCCACAAGTAATCAACATAACTCAAGTCCATCAATTAACGTCTTCTGAAGTGAAAATGTTTGTAAGAAACAAATGCATAATTAAAACATTTTTCATTTCATACCACTGTCCCTGGTTAAAAAAAAGTCCATAATCTATAATATTGCTTTCTTCAGTGAAAAAAGTTTTCTCGTCTGAATCAGGAAAGAAATATGCACAGATTACGCACCGTTTTCAAACAAAAACAGCCCAAAACAGTTCAAGACAAATATGTCAGTGGATTTTAATGTGAGAGGACAACAGGGGATGCCGAACTATTCCTTTAATAAAGAATGAATCAATTCTGCCATTGTGACCTGTAATACATTCTACAAGCTCATGAACTCTCATGTTTGTGCATGTCAACTTAACTGGCTGTGATCTTTACTGCCTAAAAATGATAGCTTTGATAAGATCAAGCTCTTATCTGCATACAGTGTGCATGCGTTTTAAAAGCTCAACACATATGTGGTCAGAATGTTGAGCTGGTGTCATGCAGTCTGCACGAGGGACAAAATGATTTTTCTTCGATCCTTCTCTTTTGTCTGACTTGAAGCATTTCCACGCATCAGTGAGAAATAAAATGGCCTTCATGTTAAAAGACAAGTTTAATTAAGAAAGGAAGGACAAAGACATGAAAACTCCTCCTGCGATGAATGCCTGGAACTCAATCTACTGCGACTTAGCAGAATGAATAGGATAAATTAATGTTATTAACTTTATTCATTATTCATGTGAGCAGAGGGGGGGCAGATAATATGAGCTAATATGGTCTGTGAGCGAAACTGTTAAAAACAAAGAACCTATAAAGCCAATAAAACTAATAGATCTGTGCATCTTCAAACACTAGACTATATGTAGGAGATATGCGTCTCCATTATATTAGGGAAATGTTATGGTAGACAAGGTTTTTGATGCCAAAAATGGAACAAAATTGCAAGGCAGTATATGGTTCATGATGAAACGGCTGTCTTTTCTATTTTGAATATATGAATTTAAAGTACATTTTAGACAAATTATGCATTTAAAGGAATAGTTCGCCCCAAAATTTAAGTTTCATAATCATTTGCTCATACATTAGTCAATTCAACCCTTGTGTGATAAGGGTCAATTTTTAAAAATTTACATGTACACATCATCTGAAAGCTGAATAAATAAGCTTTCCATTGATGTATGGTTTGTTAGGATAGGACAATATTTGGCCAAGATATAACTACTTGAAAATCTGGAATCTGAGGTTGCAAAAAAATCAAAATATTGAGAAAATCGTCTTTAAAATTGTCCAAATAAAGTTCTTAGCAATGCATATTACTAATAAAAAATTAAGTTTTGATATATTTACAGTATGAAATTTACAAAATATCTTCATGGAACATGATCTTTACTTAATATCCTAATGATTTTTGGCATAAAAGAAAAATCCATAATTTTGACCCATACAATGTATTTTTGGCCATTGCTACAAATATACCCCAGCGACTTAAGACTGGTTTTGTGGTCCAATGTCACATATATTCTGTGATCAACACAGAGAGAAATTCGGAATAAAATGGTTCATAATTAAAATTAATTAAAACTGCAGATTTTAAACCATACAATAAACTGAAAAATATTGAAACTGTTATTCTCTGAAAATCTAGATATCCCTTTTGTCAATGGCTTTAGCATTAATGAAAGAAGTATCAGTGTCTGTTTCAAGAATTAAGCATTTGAGTCACATATTTACAATGATCAACGTTTCATTGAAAAGGGATATTAAATTAAATGGATAGAAAGGGATAGTAAATGATTGAATGGATATTTCATCCAAATTCTGTAATCATTTATTCGCCCTCGTGTCATTCCAAAACCACTGGGACTTTAATTCATCTTCGAAAAACAAATATAAGATATTTTTAATATTTGATCATCATTTTTGTCCATCCACTGAAAGGTTGAAAGGTGTAGAAATCAAGCGGTTTAATCCAAGTTCAACTCACATACATGTAAACAACAGCTTTCATGTTTACCATATTACCATATGCTCTGCATTGATCAGTGTTAAAATGCATAAATGATGACAGAATTTTCCTTTTTGGGTGACCTAAATTTAAAATCCTTTCATTTTGATTATGTCTTCAGAAAGGTTTTGCAGTTTTAAAGTATAATTTGACATTACAAGGTGCTTCTTTGAAAGCTTATTTAATTCTTGTGCATTCCAAATGTATCTACTTTTCAATTACCAGTTGTTTACTGTTAAATAATGCCTCCCTAAGATCATTTGATATTGACAAAAAAAAAATCCTTCTCTTTTGTCTGACTTGAAGCATTTCCACGCATCAGTGAGAAATAAAATGGCCTTCATGTTAAAAGACAAGTTTAATTAAGAAAGGAAGGACAAAGACATGAAAACTCCTCCTGCGATGAATGCCTGGAACTCAATCTACTGCGACTTAGCAGAATGAATAGGATAAATTAATGTTATTAACTTTATTCATTATTCATGTGAGCAGAGGGGGGGCAGATAATATGAGCTAATATGGTCTGTGAGCGAAACTGTTAAAAACAAAGAACCTATAAAGCCAATAAAACTAATAGATCTGTGCATCTTCAAACACTAGACTATATGTAGGAGATATGCGTCTCCATTATATTAGGGAAATGTTATGGTAGACAAGGTTTTTGATGCCAAAAATGGAACAAAATTGCAAGGCAGTATATGGTTCATGATGAAACGGCTGTCTTTTCTATTTTGAATATATGAATTTAAAGTACATTTTAGACAAATTATGCATTTAAAGGAATAGTTCGCCCCAAAATTTAAGTTTCATAATCATTTGCTCATACATTAGTCAATTCAACCCTTGTGTGATAAGGGTCAATTTTTAAAAATTTACATGTACACATCATCTGAAAGCTGAATAAATAAGCTTTCCATTGATGTATGGTTTGTTAGGATAGGACAATATTTGGCCAAGATATAACTACTTGAAAATCTGGAATCTGAGGTTGCAAAAAAATCAAAATATTGAGAAAATCGTCTTTAAAATTGTCCAAATAAAGTTCTTAGCAATGCATATTACTAATAAAAAATTAAGTTTTGATATATTTACAGTATGAAATTTACAAAATATCTTCATGGAACATGATCTTTACTTAATATCCTAATGATTTTTGGCATAAAAGAAAAATCCATAATTTTGACCCATACAATGTATTTTTGGCCATTGCTACAAATATACCCCAGCGACTTAAGACTGGTTTTGTGGTCCAATGTCACATATATTCTGTGATCAACACAGAGAGAAATTCGGAATAAAATGGTTCATAATTAAAATTAATTAAAACTGCAGATTTTAAACCATACAATAAACTGAAAAATATTGAAACTGTTATTCTCTGAAAATCTAGATATCCCTTTTGTCAATGGCTTTAGCATTAATGAAAGAAGTATCAGTGTCTGTTTCAAGAATTAAGCATTTGAGTCACATATTTACAATGATCAACGTTTCATTGAAAAGGGATATTAAATTAAATGGATAGAAAGGGATAGTAAATGATTGAATGGATATTTCATCCAAATTCTGTAATCATTTATTCGCCCTCGTGTCATTCCAAAACCACTGGGACTTTAATTCATCTTCGAAAAACAAATATAAGATATTTTTAATATTTGATCATCATTTTTGTCCATCCACTGAAAGGTGCACATTTGTAGAAATCAAGCGGTTTAATCCAAGTTCAACACACATACATGTAAACAACAGCTTTCATGTTTACCATATTTGATGGTGCTCTGCATTGATCAGTGTTAAAATGCATAAATGATGACAGAATTTTCCTTTTTGGGTGACCTAAATTTAAAATCCTTTCATTTTGATTATGTCTTCAGAAAGGTTTTGCAGTTTTAAAGTATAATTTGACATTACAAGGTGCTTCTTTGAAAGCTTATTTAATTCTTGTGCATTCCAAATGTATCTACTTTTCAATTACCAGTTGTTTACTGTTAAATAATGCCTCCCTAAGATCATTTGATATTGACAAAAAAAAAACACTCATAAGATTGATTGATGAAAAGAAGAAAATTGCTTGTCCTTGAAGTGTTCGATTTATGAAAGAATGCTGGTGCAAGTATGTTTTAATCAAAATGTGCATACTTGCTAACATACTGTATCAAGGAGAAATTCCTCATGAAGAAAAAGGAAGGAAAAAGACAAAAAATAAGATAGTATTACTGAATTTTTGTTGATGCATTTAGAAAATGATCTACAATATATGTAGTACAAGCTGTGATTTTCAGAAACAAATGGCACTCGTTATGTAGAATACGTCATTTGGTGGGGAAAAAAAACTGCTCCAAACGTATGCGTGTGTGTATGTCATTGGAGAAATAAAACCGATCTTGACATATGACACATGAAAACCACATGAAAGATATCACACACAGACGCTCACTCTCTGTGAGAACTAATCCTTTTTTCAGCGCATGAGTCCATGTGTGTTGAGACATGAAGGACACAGGATCAGTCCTCTTCAGCTGTTAGCACTCCCCATGTGAACAGACAGAGCGTTGCCATGGGGCGCCACCAACACTCATCTGAATCAGTGCAGAAAGAATGAGACTGATATTGACGGGATGGCGGATATACTGTGGTTAGTTAGAACACGACTACTCACTGGACACTCAACTGATGCCATGAATATTGTCAAGACACTAGTTGAAAAGTAACAGAAAAGGAGATCTTAACGGTTGGTTCAAAATACAACATAACTAGTGTATTTGAACTCTTTTGTTCAACTATTTTAGTTTCTTAATTTTTGTCAATCAAAAATGTGCAACATAATCAGTCTGAGTCCTAAACGAATGACTCTAACGAACGGATTCTTTTTAGTGAATCAAACACATGCAGTTTACAACTAACTGTGAGGTTTAGATCAGTGCAGCTGTTGAATGGCTGTTCATATGACGTGTAATTAAAGATGCACAACATTATTTTTTTTATATCTTTCTTTATTTAAAAAAAAATAAATATTACCACATTTTTGCTTATAGTATTATTGTTTAAAGGGGTCATATGATGCTTTTTTAAAGATCATTATTTTGTGTATTTGGTGTAACAGAATATGTTGACATGCTTTAATGTTCAAAAAACACATTATTTTTCAAATACTGTACATTATTGTAGGTCCTCTATGCCCCGCTTCTCTCAAACGCTTCGTTTTTTACAAAGTCCCTCCTTCCGACAAGCGCAGTCTGCTCTGATTGGCCAGCTGACCCAGTGCATTGTGATTGGCCGAACACCACAAGCACTCGTCGGAAATGTAACGCCCCTTACCATAATCGCGAGCTTCATCTTTCAAAATAAATGTAAAGACAGAGCCCGAAAGGGGAACAGAGTTGCGTGACAGACACAGTGATGAAGCTGGTATGTGTTTGCAGTACACAAGCCACGGTTATGACAACTAACTCTGTGATGTGACCCTGTCTCTCTCTCTCACACACACGCGCGAGCGCGCACACACACACACGATGCGCAAAACTCCGCATTTGAACAGTCAATAGCAAATACTTAAACTAATAACAAAACAGTAGCTGATTCAGAAGCGCCAGATTGTCATAGCAAAGTCAGAATTACCTCCTCTCCTAGGTTCACGAAACGGTCGTCCATAAAATGCATTGCTGTTCGGTTGTAAGTCATCTTAATGCATCTACTTTCGGAAGGCCAAATAAAGTGTTTTTGCTTTCG
>NW_015506790.1:84936-141619 GCF_001515645.1 Sinocyclocheilus grahami
CTTTCGGAAGGCCAAATAAAGTGCTTTTGCTTTCGCCTAGAACCACACAGCATCTCCCTGACATGGCTGCTTCAACACTAACTGCGGTTACTGAAACCACGGCTTCTTTCTTTGCATGCACATTTGGGTGGTATTATGCAAATATTTCCACATAGTGAGGTAGATATGTGGGGGCGTGTTAGAACGAGACATTTTAGGGGGGCGTGGCAGAGTCTTAACTTTGATAAAGAATATCTCTTTGGTTTCGAGACTTTAGTCTTTGCAACTTCAGGGATCTTATCTATGCACAATCAGCTTGTAACACTCCAAAGAGAAAGGAAAACTTGAAATCGCATCATATGACCCCTTTAATAAATAGTTAAGGCTGTTTATAAAGACATTAAAATGTCTGTGTAAACACCTTTTGTGCAAGAATTATTTTAAATGTATTTATTATTAAAATTATTTTGTCATTGTGTTATGCAATAACATTCCTAATGGCATGTTTTCAAATTTCATTCCTAAAAAATAATTAAAAGAGCTGTTAATAGAAATGTTAAGGAACCATAATTACTAAATCCTTTAGTCAAAGGCAACTATCCTGAGCTTTGATGTCAAAGGCAACAGTGAAAAATATATTTCGTTTTAATATTTTAAGTTGTAAGTTAATGTATTTTAAGTTGTAAATTAAGTTGTAAGTTAGTAAGACCATCAAAAAAAAAATAAATAAAAAAAAAACTTAACCCTACTAAAATAATATAATGCTCTTTAAAAAATTACAATAAAAATAAAAGTTCATGTTAAAAATACATTAATACATATACTAAAATAATCTTATAAAATATGTTAAAAATATATCGTACATATATAATACATTTAAGAAGAAATACTTTCTGTTAATATATTAAAAAGAAAGAAAGAATACTGCATACAGTTACATTTGAATGGTTGTCAGATGCTTTTTGCCTTCAGAATGGTGTAGTTACAACATCTACCAGCAGGGGCTAAATGGATATGCAAACCAGCCAAACCTGGACGCTTGGTAAGAGACATTTAAAAAAGGAAAGGAGGGCAAAGGAACAGCAAGCAGCGGAGATGAAGATAATTAGCCAAATGTATCTCTAACTAGTTTAATGATGCAGCGCTGCAACACGCAACTGCAGCAGATGTGGCAAATTGCAACTCTGCAGCAGGCGGTGTGTGAATGTGCACATGTGCGAGTGTTGGCATGCTTTACCTTTGGACTCCAACTGTTTGAAAGCAACTTCCAAATTGGCCGACTACACCAAACTAAAGGATTCAGTGCGTCCTCAAGGACTGATCAAATTAACCCATCAAAGTCTCATCTGATAAGAAGTTGGACTAGCACTGAGTGTGTGTGTGTGTGTGTGTTTGTCGGAGCCTGACCTGTCTGAGGTGACACAAAGTGATAGTGCAGATCGGTAGCATTCCCACAGGACTTTAAATTCTGTTCCTGATCTTGGAGCAGAACTGAGCTCCACCCCCCCCCCCCCCTCTCTCTTTCTCACACACACACACACACAACGTGAAGAATAATTTGAAGTCATGACCACAACCTTCAAACAAAAACATATTTGCAGAACTCCTGTGATACTATCGCAATCGAATTCAAATATTCAAAACAGTTTCCCCCTAAGCGTATCACCCACGCTGAGGTGAACAAACTTGTGTTTTCTTGTAGAGTATTTGTCCTTTTATTCATGGAGAGCTGCAGTGTTGCAGCATTCCTCCAAGCTCTTCTCCTCTTCTCACCTTGATTTTTTCCCCCCAACACTGGGAGAAACACCTAGAGCAGAACAACTTGATACACTGAAGCAGACACAGCCTCCCCAAGTTAATCTTCTATCTACCATGTACCTATCTGAAAAAACATAGAGGTCCAATACATCTCAGAGGAGTGTTATCTTAGAGGATGTATATAGAAAGGCAAGACTGTGATAATAAAAACAGCAGTTTGCTGTGCGAAAGATGCAGTTATGTGATTGTTTTCTCAGATTCAACAATGTAACCAAATATTCAAGATTGGAGAGATCTTGAAATGTAAATGTCAAAGCTTAGGATTCAGTTATTGAAAACTGCACACTGATCCACCACTAATCCAAACATTTGGGGGGATGTGAATTTGGAACCAATAAGTGGTTCTAAAAAGATTTTTCAAAATGTAAATATTTTTAAAAAATCATTGATGTTCAGTTCTGTTAAAAGTACATGCATTTGCATTCCTACTTGGTATTAAAATACTCTGCATTCGTATTCAGTGGTGCCACAACATTGGAACTGAATCTACAGCACAAGCACTTTAGAGCTTAATCGCATCGGTTTGATCAAAGTATTGCGTTTACATGAGGTAAAGTTGCATTTATGCCACCTCTAAAATGACTGTGAAAAGCCATTAAAAAAAATCTTGATTTTCCTTAAAATCACTCTGGATCAATCAATAACGATCCCGAATCCTTATTCTGTCCCCACCATTTTAATTTAATCATGAAATACTGGTTTAATAAAAAGAAAGGCTATATTAGGAGGATTGGAATCCAAAACCACTTTTTTCAAAGCAAAAATGTTACCACTGACTCGAAGACATTCATAACTTTGTTGTTGATATGCGCATTTATCCACTGACATACAAAATGGTACTGACAGCGGTAGATGTCGGATTGAAGCTTTCAAATTAAATATCACAAATTAATTTGCCCACTTGAATTTTTAAGGCAGAATAATTGAGAATTTGTATGTTGAAAAATACTATTAAAATGGTTGTTTATAGCTTTTTGGACATTTCTAATCGTACGTTTCAGTTTTGACTTGGAAACAAACAAATAATCTAAATACTCTGTAAACAAATACATTAAAGGTAATAAATAATTCATATTCATGAGCAAATCTGCAACATCAAAACCCGTGCTTTTGCACAACCCCCCACTCCAACAACAAACAATATCATGGGACTAGCATTTTATTATGACACAACTTTCTAATATCATCACTGTATCACAGTAACATCAGAGTACTTCCTCATATGGGATGGTAACCAGACTGGGTTCCATCATTTTTTGGAGAGGAAGAGGGTGTGAGAGAAAAAGGGGGAGCAGTGAGCGAATGAATGGGTTGATTATGTTAGTATATAATGGTAATTATCGTCACACTTCAGTGCTGGAATGGATCCACAGGCTTGAGACTCAAATGAGCTAACTAGGAGAGTCAAGGGCTTAGAGCTCACAGCTGAGAGCTAGCGGAGCACATTAGCAGGGAAATGTACAGGAACTAATAAATCGACATGTTCACAATCTGTAACCTTAAGACAGTTCCTGGGCAAGGATTATAAAAAGAGAAAGAAAAAGATACACTTAAAGGTAATGAGAGAGCGTATTATGAGAAGAAATCTAAATATAGCGGATGTATTCATTTAAATTAGACTCAAAGATAGTAGACACACTGAGAATGAATTGCCCTACTGATTGTTGTTTATTTGCACATGCTGTCTGTGTTGTTTTTATCATTTGATTTACAAGAAGAATCAGGTAACATCATATATCAATTATTATTAAATTAGTGCTGAAAGCAATGGAGCAATTTCTAATTTTCCAGGCTGGTTGACTGTAAAACAGTCACTACACTGTAAACAAAGAAAAGAAAAATGTCAAATTCTAAAAAATCATGTCAGAAATGTACTGTAAAAAATGGCAGTAACATTTCAGATATTATGAGATGGCATTTTGATGCTTGTATACTTTATAACTTATAGTCAGAGTAGCACACAAGAAAATAAATAACGCAATAAGCAGGAACTAAATAACTTAAAATGTAATGTACATTACTGTTGATAAAAATATGACAAAACAAAATAAAAAAAATACATGAATGCAGGTTTTTTTTGTTTAATTGTAAAAAATACATTTTTATAATACATTTTAATTTTTGCAATTTTAATAATAACACTGTAGAATTACTTGTATGTTCTTGTTAAAATTTAAATTTATAAACAGATTTAAAATTGTATTATATACGGTAATTCATAATTAAATCTTAAACCTGACATTTTACAGTATTTTATGCTAGAATTACATATAAATCAACGAGAAATGATTTAAAATTTTTCACTGTAGCCTATACAGTGAGGTAAATTACATTTAACCAATTAACAGATTTTTACTTGAGCATTTTTGCATTCTTCTCCCATAAAACATTACAGTGGAACCAATGCTGGGTAGATTACTTACAAACTGTACTGTAATCTGTTACTGATTCCAGATTTTAAAAAATTACAAAAAGAATTACAAAAATTACTTTACACAATTTACTTTACACATTCGTCACACTACACATTTTATTAGTTAATATAATCAAACTACTTTTTGATTACGTTTGACCGATCTCATTTATCACTTTGATTTAAATAATCTTATACCATATTGATATAAAAATACAAAAAGAAAGACAAAGAATGTATTCCATTCGTTGTTATTGACAACATGAAGTGCAATAAACATTATATTATGTCAAGGATTCCCAAACTGGAGTGTGTGAAAGACCTGCAGGAGGTTTATGAGATTAATGAAAAGATAACAATGAATAATCCAGATTAGATGTACTTGGTTAATACCCAGCACTGAGTGTAGGTTATGGATGAAATACCATGATCCAACCATATAGCAACACTGTGATTAAGTGCCTAAATCATCTCTTCACAATACAAAAACTGTGCCTGCATCTAGATATATAAGCAGTTATAATGATCAACATTTGATGATTTACTACAACCATTAAGATCAACAGAAAATACATACAAACATATCTTTAAATAAAATTCTCATTCCACAGGCAGTGAAAGCACAAAGTTAATTGCACCAGGCAAATAGCGCTGATTTTTGTGAATAAAGCGCATTTATCTATAATAAGCCCCATTTGCACAGAATCTGCATGTTTGCACTTAAAAGAATGACAATTATTCATTTAAACAGAGCTATTCTTGCACATTTAGTGGCTGATTAAACTGGATTGAGGGTGGATAGTGAATAAGACGCAGAAGTTTGCGCCAAAATACAGCATGCTACAACTGTTTAGTGAATCCACCCCAGTATGTTTATATGTAATGGAACTCCCTCCATAAGCAATGCATTTTTTCAGATGGGATTGCAAGGGTGTTGGAGGCACACTAACAAGCAGTTCATCTAATGAGAGTTTCTGAGACGACGGCCCACTGCAGAGAACATTAAGAGAGATATGAGCAATTTGAGCACATCAGCCATGCTGTGCAGAAACAATGGTGAAATCCAGACCTGAAATGATGTAACAGAGTCTTTGGAGAGTCACTGTTCTGACAGGAGTTTCATTATAGATTTTATTCTGAGAATTTATCCTCCTATCTTACAACAATGATAGGGTGATATACATCACTTATGATAGGTGACCAGAGGGCAAGAAACCGTCTCGCTTTATGACAGCTGAACCGCTGTACTCCAGCTGCAGCCTAGCTGAAACTTAATAAAGCCTGCTAAACTGGTCTACCATAAGAGATCTCGAACACTCCGTTGCAAAGAACGTCTAATTCGTGGCACAAAAGATGGCAAGCAATTAGATTTAAAGGTCTGCGCTCATTTAAAGTCTAAAGTAGATGTATTTACCCTTGTTCTAGCCATGGATGTCGCTAGGCCATTTTTAGGGGGGCAATAGCCTCAGTTCCCTTTAAATTTCATATGAAAATGGCGGCAGACTTCGATGGGCTCCTCCCCGTCTTTCAGCGCATACTTTTTCAATCCGCAGACCGCAGCGGCACAGAGCGAGAAACCGAGGAGAAGGTGTGTGTTTATCGATAGATTGTTATAATATCTGCATCTGTGCAGTTTTTTGTCTTAAATCCAGTTTACAAAATATCATGGGAGAGCAATAATCAGTTCCCCATCTACTGTAGCCTAAGTTTTCAATGCGTTCACCCCTCATCACACCACAGCTATTTCCTCCAGTGAAAATGAAGCACATATGAACACATAGGCCTACTTTAAAAAATGATCATGTTGCCATTTTCATTTGAAAATTTAACTTTCAATATAATACATATTCCAGTGTATGTGTCAAAGAGGTTTGCATACTTGAGGTAAGGAAAGAGGGTTGTAATAGAAATGCAAACAGAAGAATTTTGTGTTTGTACGTAAACATGTTGTGTGTGTGGGATCATGAAACTTGAATTTGGCTTATTCAGTACTCAAATGTTATACCTATCTATGCAATACAGTGGAATACGGCAGTAAGTTTAGTATACGACCCCTAATTTTTTACGACTTTTTAATTTTATTTATATATATATATATTTTTATTATTAGGCTATTATTATTATACCCTCACTGGGGGCTGAGCCCCCCTAAAATGGAAATCCTAGAATTGCCCCTGGTGTGAACGTAGCCTTAGTCACTACAGTTAAAGGGATGCTATTTTATTTCTTCATAATATTTCAATGTTAGTGTTGTGTTTGTGTGTTTTAAGTGTGTACCTGTTTTGGCACGGCTCCGGCCTGCAGTGGCGCCCTTGTGTGTTTGTCCCACTGATCTAAAAAGCTTCAAACATAGATCACAGATTTTATTAATAGCATTATAACTGTAACACTATTATTATACCCTCACTGGGGGCTGAGCCCCCCTAAAATGAAAATCCAAGAATCTAGCGCTTTCAAACAGAATGAAACGACCTCCACCACAGGAACTGCCTCCAAGAAGTTTCAACATCAAAAAGAGCTCCAAAACTAGCTGAAGTGTGTGTGATTGGAAGAGGAAGCAAAGTCCATGTCAAATATTGCGTTTATAATTTAGATGTTGCTCCTGTGTCTTATGCCCAGTTCAGACTACACAATTTTAGCCCGATTTTGCCATGATTTGCTTGACGTAGGGTGTCGTGGGGATTTGTAAACGACAATGGGCGTTGGGCAGCAAGATTCCATCGTTTCAGCACGTGTAGTGTGTCATTGCGAACGACAACCGATTCCGCGTCTGCGATGCTTCATGACATCACGACAGAAAGACTAGCATGTTTAATTTTTTTTCCGTCATCCACAACGAGTTCTGTAACATTGGAGACGTTGACCAATAGCAGCACAGAAGCTCTTTCATACACAGGTTTCAAACATGGCAAAACGAAAGAGAGATGATGGTGCTGCTAGGTGGAATTATGAGATGGAGGAAAGGTTCGTGGAGCTGTGGCAACAGTACTCCTGCCTGTATGATGTGTCATCGAGGGACTACCACGACGAAAAATGCTGGCGAACTATAGTGGAAGCGCTTCAGCAATGTTTACACTCTTGTTTTCGTAAGTTAGTCGCTAGTTCCGCCTTCTCGATGACATCACGCACGTCGTTAAAGACGGCACGCGATGAATGGTCAGGAAGCAACGTGTAGTCTGACATGTTTCTTGTCCATGACACAACAAGATTTTAGGAGTCAAAATCGTGTAATCTGACACAGTGACTATCATGACCAACAAAAATATTGTGTAGTCTGAACCCGGCATTACAGATAGCATGGAAAGTGTTCAAAGTTGTATGCGCGTTTGGTACATCTCTCGCTGTTATATCTAGCGTTTCGAGAGGAGAGACTTTGGAATTATGGAATATACAATCCAGACTCATTGGAAAAATGGCCAGTGGCGGAAATTCTGCAAAATGATATTGTGTAGCTTGCACATTTTGAATTTGACTTTCTAGTAAGTGGTGCTAAAAGTGTGTTCAGTTTTACATAAAATGTGAATCTTTTATTGAGTTGTTTGTATCATGGCAGTTTGAAAATAAAACTTCTGGTGAGTGGCTTAAAAAAGTTAAATAAAGTGTTTGAAAATAATGTACTACCTACACTAAACACTACCCTAAACTTAACCGATAGTGTTAACAAAAGCAAACGTGAGGTGAAAATGCATTTGCTGAAGCAACCAAGCCATTTTACAACTCTTCTACAACTCTTTCATCTCTTTTATCGAGTGTTGTTTTATGGGACTTGTTTTACGAGTGCTCCACATTGCAACTATAATGCTGTATCGGGTGAGCTAAAAAGCAAGTTTCTTAAATTAGAAAAGCCCTACATATGGAGCTTGTTATTTGTTGCAAACGTCAAATGTATTCATTTACAAATCATGCACTACGTTACAAGTGTTTTGAGGTCATAACATAGTAGCGTGCAATAAGTCTTTATTAATCAATAATCTGCCCCTGTAATTATGATTTGTGATAATAGTTGTTCATGTTTTACTGCCTTTAGTGTTCATTTTAGATAGAAACTGCAGTCAAGTCAAATTTATTTGTATAGTGCTTTTTCATAATACATATTTTTTTCAAAGCAGCTTTACAGAAAATCATGATATTATTTTTTCTTAAAGTCATATGATGCACGCCCTACTAAAACGCCTCGTTTAAACACGACCCCACATGTCTACGTCACGACGTGGGAAGATTTGCATAACACCGCCCAAATGTTCACGCAAAGAAAGAAGGCGTAACTTTTATTCTCGCTGTAGTATTGTTGTTGCTGCCGCCATGTCGTGAAGGCACTGTGTGTTTCGTTGTGAAAGTGAAACTACTTTGTTTGGCTTTCCAAAAGAGGACGATATCCATTTTGTCATACCTAGAGCTGATCCGTGCTGGTCGCTGAGGGAATACATCAACTTCGCGCTGTGGATTGCCGGATCGGCTTTCACCATGGATGAAGCGGAGTCCAGCCCGGGGCCGTCACATGTGGTTGCCGCAAGCCCACCGGCTGCGCCGTTCTCAATCCCGCCGGCTGCCGCTCACTCAAGCCCGACGTGTGTGATGCTGTGTGTTTCGTTGTGAAAGCAAAACTACTTAGTTTGGCCTTCCAAAAGAGGACACAACTAGAAATCTGTGTTTTTTTAATGTTTAAAGAATTTGCCACTGACGATTCAAACGCGAGTTTTGAGCAGTGTAGAGTAGCGCTTGTTGTTTTCGTTTCTCCGATCACAAATGCAGACATGTTTTTATGTTTACGCAGCGCAATACGCAACACAACACGTAAAAAGGCAGTATAAGTCATTATAATCAGTAATTATGTCACCACTGGATGCAACAAATGCCTTGTTTGTAATGGGTTTTATTGGTGTTGCCTCATCGTGCCTGGACACGGCATCACAGTATTGGTAAGGGGTGTAACATTTCCGTCACACGCTTGAGGTATTCAGCCAATCACAACGCACTGGATAGCTGGCCAATCAGCATACACCTCTCTTTTCAGAACGATGAGCTTTGTAAAAATCGACGCGTTTCAGAAAGGCAGGGCATAGAGGAGCAACAATAATGTACAGTATGTGGAAAATAATGTGTTTTTTGAACCTTAAACTGCATAAACACATTGCATTACACCAAATGCACAACATAATGTTCTTTTTTGCAACGTCATATGACCCCTCTAACATCTTCATGCCTTATAGATTAGAGCAGATTAGAGCTGGGTGATAATATATTTAAAATTTTGTGACTATACAAGCAATCAAGCAGTTGAGATATGAGCAATATCATGGCTGTTAGGCCACAGGCTGAGTGCTATAATCACAGCGTACTGATTACCAGCCATATCGCACAGCTACGAGTGTAAAATTGTGTGTATACAACAGTTCGATGGCACAAGTGTGTACATAAAAAAAGAAACAACAAAGAAGTGTCTTAAAAACCCTCTTTTGAGTGGAACTACTTCCTTCCGCCAGATATTCAAATCTCAGTTTGACAGAGCTGAGCTCAAGCCTTCGTTACTAATTCAAAAACATCACTTTAGAACTAGTAACGAAGGAACATTGAGTTGCTTCATTAAAAACTTATTGTATTACTGTATTAAAAGCTCACTGTATTATGTGGAGTAGTATTACTAGAGAGAGATGGACTGAGCGAGTGTGATTACCTTTTGTCGTCCTATCCATTCATCTGGGAATTTCCGATGACAGCGCTGTTCAGTGCATTTGTTGGCTGTGTCTTACAAGGTATTGTTGAAAGTAAAAATAACTTCCTTGTTTACAACCCTTTTTCAGTCTCTTTCAATATAAAAGTCTTTACTGACTCACTTATTAAAACAGTCCTTGTCACCTAATCTAATGGCAGAATAATGTAACTAAAATCACCATCATGAACACACATACCATTTCTCAATACTAAATGTTATTATTAAATACTACTATTATTTATTTAAAATGTTATTTATAGAATATTAATATTTAATAAACAACAACAGCCATCATAAAAGTTTCTAGGCAATTCAGTCAGAAGTACAAAGGCAGCGCTGAGCTATATAGCATTTGAGTTATGTAAGATATAACGCTAGACTTTGCCCTCAGCCAAAACTATTTGCTCTGGAACAAATAATAGATTAATGAGACAAAAAAACTGGCAGTTAGATTTACCCAAAATGAATTATATATCATGTTTAACCATTACAGAGACATCAGAGTCAGCAGCAAATTCCAGAAGAACTGGCCGAGGTGAGGCTTCATGAGCGCTGAATGGCCACTCGCATACTGGAGCTCAAATCATCAAAGCAAATTTAGCAAAATAGATGTTATCTTTATTAACAAACCGCATATTTGAAGTCTAAACAACAACATTCTTGCCTAATAAACTCTTTAAACTACATTCCGTGACACTACAACAGCATTATTTATACAATTATAGTTGATTTAGGAATCCGCCATGACACTGACTGTGAAATACTGCAAGCGGGGTGATACAAAGAGTGAAATGGTTGGAGTTCTGTTATCACTAGAATATCGCACAGCTGGAAAAGGCTCTCAGCAAATCAGATTTGAAGACCAGAAAGAGCTGTTGTATAAATTAATATATACCATTCTATGCGAGTATACTGTATGTATGGGGATAAAGTTGAACATACTTTATATAAATAGCTGAGCGATAATACAATTATATAACAAAAAATCAGGAAGTTGAGATTTGCTTTATCTCACTTCATGTGAGTGTACTGTATGTACTGTATGTCTGCTACAGTTTACATTTTGCAATTTAAACAATCACACAGCTGAGATTTGCTATAATATACTAAATGTGGATTTTACTGTAGGTATGCAGGAAGGGATGTACTGTTTTCCAACTTTTAATATCTCATTGGGCAATAAAATATTTTTTCTATATAATTTTTCAGCCATATAATCAAGCAAATGTGATTTGCTACATAGTACATACAGCTCAACGTGAGTGTACTGTATTATCCTACTTACAGTAGTTGTATAATTCATTATTATTAATTTGAGTTATTTGTTATGACAAGCTTAATTATTATTTGGTGATGTGTAACACTGACGCAGTGAAGTGACGGATATAAATGACAGTGTTAAAATTTTTATCATATCACCCACACTTAAACACTATAACGGAGATAACTGAGGAGTTAACTGAAAGTAGTCATGGCATAATATATGACACTTTATACATGGCACATAATATCTTTAGTCTCCTAGTGTGCAAGCCAAAGGCAAATATGGCAAGGAACAAAAATCTCCATGTGATGTTTGGATAGTGGAGGAAAAAATCAAAAAATAAACTTGGGAGAAACACCTGGGCACCATAATTGTTAATAATTAAGTACATATGTTACTACGCTGCTTGAACTGTAGGACCAAGTTCTGGGAGTTTTTGAGGTCCATTCGGGATAGAACAGTAGAGTACAGGTATATTTAGGCCTAGTGTCCAAATAAATGTATGTACTGGTGCGTTTTTGGAAATTTGCAAAATGTAGGTAGAGGCACATTTTTTCAATGAGCATAGGTTGAAAACACACTAACAACAGCCAGTTAGCTACGTTTTGCTAATACTGCATAGTTATGCTACTGCTAGCTTGAACAGATTGCCAATTTTCTTTAAAGCCCTGCTGTGTTGCTGCTTGTTTATTCAAGAGGATTTTGTGCAATTTTGGGATAAAATTATATTTATTCATCTGTGTGTGACCGATTGTGTGATTGTGCTAGTCAGGCATTGTGCTCATATAAGTGTAGTTTGGTGCGCGGTGCCCATTAGATAGATGCAAAGGCCTGGTTATTAACGCTCATCCCACGATGATTTCAGTCTCCTGCAGCTTTATTCCCCTTCACTGGCTAAATAAATGCTAAAGCTAAAATCTCTCAATAACACTAGCGCAGTCGTAGCAGTGTCTGCTCACAGGCAACTGTGTTCAATTAGCCTCTCGCAAGGGTTTCTCTTATGGAAGCTAATGGCATGCAAAGCTGCTCTCTTAAAAAGTTTCCCCCTGATTAGGGAATGCACAGCAAATGCTTCTTTAATTAGCTTTTGTGGCAGCAATCAATGCTCTCTCCAGTGGTCGAGAAGCTAATGCAAGAGTGCTTGTCTGAGGTTAGTGTTCCCTGATGCATATTTTCAATTGTTTTTATAACTCTGGTCACGTGTAGTGAGGGGTTAGCGTCTTCCGCTAGAACCAATTACTCATGAACGCTGTTGTTAACAGAGGCAATCATTAAAACATAACCTTCTGCATGCCAACATGTTTATACATTATGGGCTGTTTTCAAATGATGCATCCAAATGTACTACTTTTTTGTGTGTGTGGCATTTCTGAAATAAAACCGAAACTAGGCCCTATACCCTCTTTTGGGAGCTCAATATTTACAGTCTTCTGAAAGGAACCGAGATGAAAGCCGGCATTGGCCAAGATTTCCTCAGGCCAGCATAGCAAATGTGGAAGGATCTGAATGCCCCCGGAGCACACACGCTTTCAGGACAGCAGTTTGCGTGACAAAGGTCAAATCCATCTCATTAGAATAACAGTTTGTGCTGTGGGGCAGGATAGGAACTTTCAAAATGCTTTTTTAATAATGAGATACATGCAATCCCATTGGAGACACTTTTATCTTCAACTCTGCTGATTAGAGAACCGGCACGCTGACCAGGGTGTGGAAAAAGAAGGGAAGAGTGCCCATGGTCACAGTGAACTTAGAGGAGGTTACACAAGATTAGCACATGCATTACACACACACTAGAATACGATTCGATTTTTTTTAAAGACGTTAGAGCTACAATTATTTATAAAGGACATCATGTACTGAATAAGACTGAAAACGGATCTCTGTCGATTTCTTCGACTTTCTAAATGTTGTTCAACTATTTGTCATATGAAGGTCAAATTAAATTTGGTATGAAAATAATGAAAACAATATAATATGCATGGATAAATAATTTATAATAAATACTGTAACGTTCCATTGAAAGAAAATAAGAACGGTCAATTTTGATTTCATGGTGGCTTTAAAACTGTCTTTGAAATTCATCATTAACTCCTCTAACTTTGCTAAATCAAAGGTCCAATAGCATGTACAGTTGAAGAAACACCATATAAAGGTATGGCAAAAATAATAATAGCATGCTACTATGCTATCCTGAATTCAGTTTTGATTACCAGGAGTGTTTGTTGTCTATAAGTGGGTGCTTTGGAAGGTCAAGTGCTCTGGATGCGTGCATCACGAAAACAATTGAATTTTTTTTTTATTTGCAATATAATTATAGTGTTATGAATATAATTAACTGAAGGCATTAAGATTTCTTAGAGGAACCCCCAAGTTAGCTGAAAAATGCTCTGTAATTAGCTCTGCAATTTTTACCAAGGCTGTGTAAGAATTAAACCTACATCTGCGAAACTCCATATTTACATGACCTCCTCAGGGAAAACTAGTGGAGGTTTTAGTGGAGGTCCAAAATACAGCTTATGCGTAATAAACACTTCCACACCAGGCAAACTCACCAACATGCTCACATAAGCATATATTGACATCCACTAGTCACTCCAATAACTCATTAGGATATCAAGCAAATGAGTCCGAAACTTTTCTCCCCGCTGTGAGATTTTGTGTGTGTGGTGCGTCAGGCGGTACCAGAACGGATGTGAATCCTGGACTGGATCCAGATGGCTGCTGGGTCAGGGAGGATACTCTCCAGATGGTCCGGTAAGACAGCACACACGCTGCAAACTGCAAATATATGAGGAACAAAACAAGTAAAAGTGGCTAATTTTCAGGAATTAGGACATTTTACAAGTATCAAACATCAGGCAATTAGACAGGAGCAAGATTGAGTAGCATATTGTGACGTTAATGCACAGACACACCATTAAACCTATCATCCGTGTCTAGCCCCCGGGCTCCTGTTGTGCTCCTCAGACATACTCTCTCTCAGCAGGAGATCCTCTGCTGTATTCTCCTCATAGCCAGATCTCCCATAATCACACTCTGAGCTCCAACCCCCAACACTCGGGAAAATGGTGTTTCACATTACCACAAAACAATACATCAGCTTATGTAATGATCTAGATTAGTGTCAAAATGGTGATTCAAACCTAGCAGTCACTACACTGTGTACGGATCGGAGTGGGAAGCCTAGCTTTCTTCCAAAACACAGGCAACTGCCTTCTAAGACAGCATCCCAACAGACATGGAACCTCATAAGTGACCAATTTGGAGTGTTTCATATAGACTACCCTTCAAAATTTTGGGGCCAGAAAGATTTTTTTGGAAGTATTAATAATACATTAATACTATTATTCAGCAAGGACACATTATATTGATCAAAAGTGACAGTAAAGACTTCTATTTCCTTTGATCTTTCTACTCATCAAAAAAAAATTTCTTGAGCACCAAAATCAGCACATTAGAATGATTTCTGAAGGATCATGTGACACTGAAGACTGGAGTAATGGCTGCTGAAAATTTTGCTTTGCATCACAAGGATAAAATTGCATGTTATAACATTAAAATAGAAAAGTTATTTTAAATTGTAATAATTCACATTTTTACTATTTTTACTGTATTTTTGATCAAATAAATACAACCTTGTTGTAGCACAAGACTTATTTAAAAAACATACAAAAATCTAACCAACCCCAATCTTTTGAATGATAGTGTAGACAGCAACCTTGCAGTTGGGAGAGATACTTTTAAAATGTATTATACTATAGAACATAAAATGTAATTTGTAACATTTAACTAATGGAAAAAGTATATATATATATATAACAAAAGCCGATCAGCCAATCAGAGAGTATGTGGGCAGGCTCTGTGCAAGCACACACAAATTGGGTAAGTACGTAATCAAATTTATGAAAATTAAACAATTTGAACATTCAAAACTAATTCTTGGTGACTGATACAATATTTGTCATAGAACACTTTGTTTGTCCACAGAGTTCACAGTTTGAACATTCTTTAAGTTATTATTAAAATCTAAGGTAAGTTAATTGGCACTTTCATTATGGCTCACACAAGAATGATATTTGAACTCAAACCATTTTAAAACTGTAAAAAACACATATGTCCTGGATTTAATCATTGAGCTGTCAGCCATGAAGTCACAGAAATATAAACCATTTTAAAAATAGAATCCCATGTCGTGGCTGTTTAGGACACAGTGTAAGCATTTCTTACATGAATATCCTTTATGTTCTATTCTTGTGAAAATACCCAAAGTCGTGTAACCTAGACAAACCATATGTTATCACAACTTTATTCTGACTGGATTTATACTTCAAATGTCAAATGCGGTTTTAAATATTTTCTGTTACACTGTATTAATAGAAACACACAATAATTCCTCTACGAATTACTGCACCAATTTGCCTGTAGGCCCGCCCATTTGTTTAAAGGCCCACCAAAATGCCGCTAATTTTGTATTGGTTGGTGATGTGTGAACTTGTGCGAGTGACTGTTGGCATGGCACTGGAAGGCAAGCGAGTGATGCTAGAAATAGGGAAGTGAAGGTATGCTACATAATGTATGGTCCACCAACTGCCCTCTGGGATTTGCCGCAAGATGGAGTCCAACTTCATTGTCTTCTAACTCAAATCCCAGTTTTCCCACAATCAAGAGGAGAGAAAACCCCCAGGGGCAACGAGAGAACAGAGATGGATAGTATGAATGAAACAGAAAAGAGAAGGGAGCGGGAGATAGACAATGAAACATGAAGAAAGCTAATTCTATTAGCCAGTGCTAATTAAAAGAGTTATTAGATCTGTACTGAAGTATTAAATATTCAATGTCCTGACGTGTAGCTGGCTTGCTTAATTTTTTTTGCTAATTTCTGTCTTTCATCGCCTGTGACAAGCTGCAGGGTGGGACTGAATGTGTCCATGTCTAAAGAGTGTTTCAGTCCTGAAACTGTAGTTTTGCTGTAAGCGGCTTTTATAGAAGACAGGGTGAAATGAAAGCAACAAACACACTGCGTATAAGCGCACAAAGGCACACAAATCCAGACAGAAGAAAACTGTTACAGTGATTGTAATGTAATGTTGGAGCATTAAGACCATCCTCCCCCGTATCTCAGTGGAATAACGCTATAGATAAGACTAGAGGCTATACTCTAATAGAGAGGGAGAGAGACAGACACACACATTACAGCCAGGCTTTACTGGGCGCCATTGTACCTTGAAATGAGGGATGAAAAAAAAGAAAAGAAAATGGTGGTGCATGAGACTTTCATAAAGCCATGAATTTTCATTTACTGTACAGGCATTTAGCAGTTCAAAAAATATTTTTAGATTCTCTTTTTGGTTCTGAATCAATGGGAATTGCTGTATTTCCGAATGAAAAATCATACGCAACAAGAAAAAAATAAATACATTTTATGTGGGATGGTGGGCTTTACATAACATAATGGAGCTGTGAGTCAACAGTAACAAACAGGAACATGGTATCTAGCTAAACCTTGACCTCTTGGTCTAGCGGTTTAGCTATTTAGTTGACAGTAGCCATTGACTTCCATAGTATGAAAAAAAAAAACTATGGAAGTCAATGGCTACCATCAACTGTCTGGTTACCAACATCAAAATATATTATTTTGTGTTTAACAGAATGAAACTCATTTAGGTTTGGAACAAGTGAAGGGTGAGTAAATGATGGCAGAATTTTTATTTTTGGGTGAACATTGCCTTTAAGTGATGTCACAGAAAAGAAAGTACATTTTGGGGCCACTTATCAATATTGTACTGCTTAATATATTTTTTTGTGTAAACTGTGATACTTTTTTCAAGATTTTCGAAAGAACAGCATCAATTTGAAATAGAAATTATAAATGATAAACATTCTAAACAGTATACAGTGTAGTGTAGAACGGCATGCATGTCAAAATATTATGAAATATTTGATTCCTCTTAACATGACCTGATCAAACATTAAAAATACAGTATAAACAGTTTCTGACATACACTGATAAACACAATAAAACCAAGAATGTGCATTAAGAAAGCAAACATTGTACGCCTTAAAGAGTATACTCTGTTGTAATACAAAGAGGGACAACAGAGTATACTCTTAAAAATAAAGGTGCTTCAAAAGGTTCTTCAAGCGATGCCATAGAAGAACCATTTTTGGTTCCACAAAGAACCATTCAGTCAAAGGTTCTTTAAATAACCATCTCTTTCTTACCTTTTTATAATCTGAAGAACCTTTTTTCGCCACGAACCTTTTGGGAAACAGAAAGGTTCTTCAGATGTTGAAGGTTCTTTATGGAACCATTTAGACAAAAAGGTTCTTCTATGGCATCGTGAAGCACCTTTATTTTTAAGGGTGTAGAACAGAGAAAAATATGTGCCATAGGTAATGAAAAGAGACTATCTCTTAGCTAAAGAGGAGAAATGAGAGGAAAAAGTACTTGGCTTGGACACTAGTGCACATTCGGTACCTCTGGCTGAATTATTCAAACAAGCATTTCGAAATGTGTAGAACCACAAACATGCTCTTCAAAACACGATTTTCACCTCAGCTGGAATAATAATTTTTGGAATCTTTGGAATCTGTCTTGTCCAAAAGCAGAATCTGGCTTTAGAGGTGTTAGGACGAATTGTTGAATAAAGTCTTTTTTTTTTCTTTTGCGCACAACAGATCTCCTGGCTACGTTTCTGGACTTGGGAACATTTCAGTTGCGTTGCTGTCTATGCAGGGTCAGACAGCTCTCAGATTCCATCAAAAATATCTTAATTTGTGTTCCGAAGATGAACGAAGGTCTTACGGGTTTGAAACGACATGAGGGTGAGTAATTAATGACAGAATTTTCATTTTTGGGTGAACTAACCCTTTAAGCAGTATTCATGCTTTTGTACCGTGGTATATCCCTTTATAAAAGTCCATTATTCTCCAGGAGTATTCACAGACACAACGCCTTTATTTCCGATTGCTAGTTTGATGTAGGTCTGCTTTCTTTCCTTTCACTTGCTTTGGGTCTGCTTAATGTAATGCTACCATTGCTGGATTATATCATTATAAGCAGTAAGCCACATTTCCCAACCCAGCAGTGTGCTGTAACATGCTCACACCATAAAATTATTCAGCTGTTCACACACACATTTATATGCGTGATGTGGTTACGGAGAGTAAAATTTTACTGCTCACTGCTCAGAAGTTGCTCTTTAATAGCTCAGTAGACTTAATGCAGTTTTCAGTTTTTTAGATGCTTCTCTGAAAACTCCTTATGAGGATTAAAAATAAACACAAATGAGACAAATTTTTTTTACATACAATTTGAGTATGAAGACGTTAATGTGAAGGCTATAGCCAAATAAAAGCTCTTCCAAAATTTTGAGGAGTTCAAATACTGACAACTAATTTTCGATTGCAGAATTCAATCTTGCAAAATCAGAGCACTGTTTGAGATCACATCACAGATTGTGGGGTCATAATAATTCACAAGTACTCCACACGACGACTTCAATCCATCAATTAATGTCTTGTGAAGAGAAAAGCTGAAAGTGAAGCATGTTTGTAAGAAAATTAATCAAGGCATTTTAACTTTAAACCATTGTTTCTTTAAACAGAGTTCATAATCCATAATAAAAAATAATAATAAAATAAATAAAAATACATCCCCTGTTGTCCTCTCACATCAAAATCCACCCACATATTTGTTAAGAACAGTTTTTTAAGAGCATCTGTGCATATTTCTCTCCTTATTCAGACAGGACGACTTTTCACTGGAGAAAGCAATAGGGCCTATTATGGATAGACAACTCATATTTTAGCCATTTTTAGCAATGGTCGTTTGACATTAAAAACATGTTACAAACACAGCTTGTCTCTGCACAAGATTGATGGACTGGATTTGTGTGGATTACTTATAGATTATTGTGATGTTTCTATATCCGCTGTGGACTCTCATACTGACGGCACCTATTCACTGCAGAGGATCATTGGTGAGCAAGTGATGTAAAGCTAAATTTCTCCAGATTTTCTCCAAATCTGTTCCTTCTAAACGAAAATAGTTTCTACACCAATTTTAGTTTAGTTTGGTGTAGTTTCTACACCAATTTTAAACCTTACACAATTTTTTTAATGAACGTGAATGGAGACTGAAGAAAAAAAAGCACAAAACTATCATAAAAGTAATCCATATGACTAATACACTATATTTTAAGTCTTTTGAAGCCATATGACAAAAAAGAAAAGAAAATGAAAGAAGACCCACCTTCAAGAGAAAATAACTATTTTACAAAGTGGTAATTTTGTATGAATTCTTATGATGTGCTTTGCATAGAAATTCATTATTTTTGAGAAAAAGGTAAGCATGAATGTCCACCCCTAAACATAACCATCACTGGGGTGTAAGCAGATCATATGAAAACTGAGATTGTACAAATTCATGTAAATTAACCACAAGTTCGCCAAAACATAAAATACACACTGAGGGTGTGTTGGGATTTGCATTGGGAGAGTGTCTTGGGATTGTGACAAAAAACTCAGTGTGCCTTGAGAGTGTGTTGGATTTGTCACTTAAAATCTTTCCCCCTTGACTGGTTCTAACAGGTTTGACATCAAAATTCACATTTTGTGCTATACAAAATAACGACATTTAGAGGTTTGGAACCACATAAGGGTGAGTAAATGATAACAGAACTTTGATTAACCTTTTTAGAATGTTAATTTTGCCTTTCACGATGAATCATAAACAAACGTTTTAGCTTGTATTACAACATAAAGGAAAAACTGACTGAGTCACGCACACGCAAACTCATACCCAAATGCACACACACTCACTACATGTGGAGGAGTGAGTTTGACCCTGACAGCAATGGCAAAGCAGGAATGTAAAAGGCAGAGTTAAGACCTCGGGAAAGAAACAGAGAGAAAGAGAGTGAGATGGGGGATGAGAGTTGTTCTCCCTGTATCAGTTGATCAATGTCATCTCCATCCTCCAGCCTGCACTAAGTCCTATTTTTAGAGACTCAAACTCCCCTTCACACACTCTTTCGCTTACATACACATGCAGTCCTCCCTTTCTCTTTACTGGTGCTTTTGCACAATTTACAGTTGTGCTCATAAATTTACACACCCCTTGCACAATCCCCTAGTAAGATGATTAACCTATTTGGTTAAAAATAGGAAAGAACATAAAACAGTGTTCCTGCACTACTTTTCAGCACCAAGGCAAAATAAATCATAGCCTATTTACCTTGTGTTGAGAATGGAAGTTCGCAGTTACATTTTAATCTGGACTACAACATGCCCTAGATATTGTTTGAAAGTGTTTTGATTCTTTATTGTTCGGTCACACTTTACATTAAGGCTTCATTAGTTAACATTAGTTAATTCATTAGTTAACATAAACTGCCAAAGAAAACATCTTCTGAACATTCATTAATCTTAGGTAATTACAATATTTAATAACACATTAAAATCGAAAATTGCAACTGTGCTATTAATGAGCTAACATGAACTAAGACTTGTACTTTTTAAACAAAGATTAATAACTTCTGTAGCAAATGTAGCTATTGCTCATTGTGAATGTTAATGCATTAACTAAGGTTAACTAATGAGGTCTATTGTAAAGTGAAACCTATTGGTCTTTATAGTTCTTTTGCACTTTAATCTGTGTAAAACTTTTAAGTTTATAAATTTTTCTGTATTGCTTTATTGCATTTAAATGTTCAGTTATTTTTGTTATAAGAAAAAAAAGTTATTAAACCTGTTATACTGTATTATGACAGCACTTTTTTAAAACTAAATTTCAATATCGTGATAATACCGTATACCGTGACAAAAGCATTAGCAATTAATCGCAACATGAAAATTTGATACCGGCATATTCCTAATCGTGAACAGCCCTATGATTGAAAATCATGACTTTTATAAGCCAGCATAGCCTTATTTCCAAATGAGCCGGTTTATTTAATAGTTTAAAAAGACGAGTTACCTGTCTAAATCAGTGTAATGAATTATCCTCTGAACTGAATCGATCATAGCGATTCACCTACTGAATCGACATTTGACTCACTCACTGTTTTGTGGGCAGTGCGAATGGGCTTCCGGGGCATAGGCCCAAATTTGTATTACTTTTATTTTTGTCAGTCTCTATAATTCAAACGAAAAAATAAAATTAGATAAAATTAGTAAATCATGAAACAAAGAATACTCTGCTATCTTAAGAACAAAGGTAAAAACCTCACCGCATTTAAATACGTTTTTTTTAACGTTGGCTTTTCTAAGACATTCATGCATTCATCCATTCATTATGTATGTAGGTAGCCTTTGTAAGTATTTATTTAAAAAAGATCTCCAGTGAGTCTTTACAGATCTAAAATTTCACAGCATATATTTATATATTTAACATAGGCCTACAAGAATATAATATTTCAATCTTTAATCAAAGCATGACTCCATATACATCTGCAAAGATGTGGGCTAAGCCTGGTCGCTAAAGACATTTTCACATATTTTTTTTTATACATATATCTGCATTCTGTAAAAAACAGTGCATGAAAACTACAGAAGAAGCTGCATAACTGTAAAGTTTTTCTCAGCATAATTTGTGTATCTGAATATATATGTCAAATAAGATAAAAATACTCATACAATGGGTATGCAAACATATGATCAAAAATGTATATCTCATTCCAAATTTCAAAACTCTTTCCTAGTATAAATCCCTGCTGCCTTTCCTTCTCTTTATTATTCACACACACACACACACACACACACACACACACACACACACACACGTATCCCTTTGGCGTAACAAAGGATCAAGTGTTCCACTGGACTGCCCAGACCATTACTGACAAAACCGAGCACAAAAAATTGAAACAAAGGACAGAGAAAAAGGGGAATGGAACATGGAGTATAAAAATGAAATAGGAAAAGGACTCTAAATATAAAATGCAGGAAGGAATTTTGTATGTGTGTATATATACTGTACGTAGAGAGTGTGGAATGAAGGAGATAGCAGCACAGAGAAAAGCTTATTCCCCATCCTTCATGTGACCTTAAGTGACAAGACTTCCACTTTTTAGCTCTCTCATTCTCTCAGTCACACACAATGGGACGTGGGGAGGCCAGGCTTTGATGTTGGCACAATAATCTCAGCCCCCGGAGAACGTTAGATAGAGAAGGCGGAGCAAAGGATAGCCCTGAAGGGAATATAGAAATACACAAGTTGGTGTGTGTGGACTGTAGACTGACTCAAATGATGGAGGCAGGCACGCACAGACCCAGATAATGACCCAGCTGCCAGTAATCACTTTTAAGGTCAAGGTATGCAATGACATTTCCTTTTCCATTTAATGGAGCCCATTTAACATGCATATATACAATTATCTCATACCAAAACCTAGTGAGCTGCCTACGTAGGCAGCATTTTAGGGCATCACAGACACAAAGGCTGTCTGAAATGTCGGCTAGTTAGTTAAGATACCTAATTTTATCCAAAGGCAGCAGCACGTGATCCCATAATGCACTGCGTCGAGCTCAGCAAAAAATAATTTCAAAATGGTGGATAAGGTGAGATAAATGTTATTTATAGATTAGTATTTTATTGAATACTGAAAAATCCTGATAAAAAATTGTAATGAAAAATTTATTATTTTACATATAAACAAATGCATTTATTTTTGTTTGCTATCAGTTTGGTACGTTGTTTATTTTATCGTGTTCATAGGTTATACTTTAAAGCAGTTGTAGTAAAAATATATTTCATTTATATTAGTTATATTTCAGCCAAACAAACTGTAATAGATGTTAAATTGCACTAATTTAACATCACTGTTTCCATCAATGATTTTGGCCTTTTTTTAGACTGTATTTTTTAGGTGCCTAAATTTCAGTGCATCACTAATGTTTATGCTTCTTAAGATTATAAGCTAAAATTTATTAAGAAAGCTTTTAGCTCAGCAACATACTAACATCAACTCTATTTAAATCAATTGGGAGTCGAGTCTCCCATGTGGAGCGCTATTTGTGATTTGCTTGTCTAAATCGGTCACTAGTGAGGTCCCATGATGCTTAGGTTCCTGTCTTAGAAGCCAACTGACTATCTAGGGACTTGCTAGGTTTCGGAACAGAGCTAAAACACAAATGTAGCAAAGAAAACCAACAAATCATCATTTCCAAAATTAGACTTTTATTGGTCATTTGGGCTGCAATGGGTCTTAATATCAACAAGTAATTGCAAACAGAGCCCACAGAACTCTGGACAGCCATCGCTCATTAAAAAGCTGTTAATCATCTTATGGCTGAGCCTCATGAGTGGACTGACCTCGTACTTCCATCCTGCTCTTTTAATTGGCCCTCTCTGACGGCATCCAGTGATACACACACGCGCAAACACACACACACACACACACCAATACGGTTCTCTAACAGGCAGAGACGGTTATGATGAGGGTTTCGGTCCACCTTTTCAGTTTAGTTCAAACATGAAGATCCTGAAGGATCGTGTATTTAGGAGTATGGCCTCGAACGTCAGTCGACCTCTTTGATCCATGAGAGTGGCCCGGGGGAGAAGACAATGGAAATGCAGAACGTAGCAGAGAAGAACAAAGGAAGCGGAAGGTCAACATGGAACCCTTGACGAAGGACGTCAAGCGATGAAATCAGAGAACAGGCAAATGGAAGGTCATTAACTGGGCCGAAAGGGCGAAACCAAACAGGAATGTTACGTTACGAAAGGGGAGGAATGAAAGCAGTGGGTATTTGGACCAAACTTCTGTGTCACTTATTTGCTTTAGTCTCCTTCGAGGTGGGCATTTCTTTATTTGTGTGTAAATAAATTTCAGAAAGACTGTTTTGTACGGAAAAGATAAAAACATGCAAACATCCTTTTGTCTGTAGTCCAAATTATACATATACAAGTTCTTCACGCCCTGTTCTTTTTCGTAGACTACATCAAAAGAGGAGAAACAAAACAAAAAACTATGTACACACCATTTAATTTACAGTGGAGTAAAAAATTAAAGAATACCAGGCATGAAAGAATACCAGGATGACTAAGGCAGATGACATTTGAAAAAACAGAATATTTTCATTTGCAAAATCCTAAATCACTTAAAAAAAATGCAGAGATAGAGAGAGAGAGACAGAGAGAGAGAGAGAAATAAATGAACAAAACAAAAAAGTTCTGCTACCAAATAATAATGCTCGTCTCCCATTTTGCAACTGGCTGCATAAGTTAACGTTCTGGTGGAAAAACTGTGAATATATATATATATATATATATATATATAAAAAAAGAGGAAAACGTAACAAAAACGAGAAACTGAAATCTATTTTCTAGCATACTGTACAAAGCTGTTCTCTCTGTCTAGACGCTCTCACTCTTCCAAAGTCTTCGTTTTGATACGTGAACGAACAGCATGATGGTGAGAAACGCAAACAGAAGCGTGTAGAGGCATAAACGTTATAAACAGGCTCACGACAAAAACACTCCAAAACTCTGAGCCACCAAAGCCATTGAACAGAAAAACATCATCAGATCAAATCAACAAAGACTGAAAATGTAAAAATGAAACCAAAAAAATGTACAAAAAGGCACGTAATATCCCAGTGCTTCTGTACTGTGAGATTCAAGTGTAACTTAGCATTCATTTAACGTTCTTTAAGCGTTCCTTCATACGTTTCGTACCGATGATCCTTCAAACTTAGGGCGAAAAAATCCTGGACTGAACCAAAACTAGGCAGATTTCCTTCATTAGACCCCCTCTGTCTACAACAGAGGGCCTCGGAGAGACCTGGTTTTGTTGCCATGGTGATCTTCGTTTCTCAGTCTTCATTGTCTCTCTAGGGTATATTGGTTTCTTCATTGTTTTGATTCTGCACACTGTCCACGTCCCACAATAAAAAAAAAGTACCACACTGTTTTTTGATGTTTTTTCTTTTAATTTTCCTCCTCCTCCTCCGGTTCTTCCTTCTCTTTCTGTGGTCCTGCGGTGATGGCGTAAGCTAGTCGTCGTTGCCTCCGTACATGTCGGCAAGTTTGCGGAAGCGAGGGCCCCAGTCGTTGAGGTAGTCATAGTCCTGGTCGCCTCCGCTGCTGGAGGAGTGAAGGGAGCTGAGCGATCCGGCCGTGGAGCCGCTGCCCTCATAGTCGAAGACCAGCAGGGAGTCGTACGGAGGGGCCGTGGGATCCGTATCAGCCGCCTTGAGACCCTGGGGAACATGACGAGAACGGATGTGGTTTTAGTGTTTAGTGGTTTTAGTGTCTAGTACAACCATTTCAATTACTCATTTGGTATTGCTGTTTAAGCGCAGAGGGGGATGGGATGGAGAAAAAGAAGTAGGAACAAAAGAGGAGGAAGGGAGATGGGAGGAGAGGGAAGTCGGAGAAGGATTGGGGTCGCCGTGCAAACAGATGCTGGGCTCTGGAACAGGCTAAAGCATTTATTTATAAGCGGCTACGTTCTGGAAACGGCACAGCTAAGCACAGTCTGAGCTGGCGCAATTAAACAATGAAACACTGAACGCTCTGTCAGGGCACTGGATGATAAACAGCTAAAGTGAGAAGAGGAAGGAAGGAAGGAAGGAGGAAGGAGTGACAATACAACTGAAACCCATTAAGTAAAAAGAGTGTGTGCGTCCTATTTCACATACTTCTGCACTATTCTGTACCATTTTGTAGTATATGTGTGCAGGTGAATCCGAAAATTTGAATGAAAACAAAGACCACTGTGTCCTGACCATTATTTCCTATTATGTAAGGAAATGTGTCTTGCCTCTCTGGAAATCTGCAGTCTATTCAAAATGTAACATGTGGCTCCAGCTAATTTTTTAACCTCTTTAGAAGTTCCTCTGAAGTTTAATCTTTGAACCTTCTCATAATCAAATGAATTTATTAGAATACAGTAATTTTCAGATGCTATAAATGCTAATATATTAACCATCTCTTGATTGCTGGTTGTTTTGAAATTCCATGTATTGAACTATGTATCAATACATTCACTTGATTTTATTTTTTTATTTCTTCTTTTGTTAAGTCACTTCTTATTTGCATGCTTTGTCTGTAATAATATTATTAAAAACTATACAAAATGTAAAAAAAAATACAAGCAAAGTGCACCAATGCACTCAGCGGTCATAACGGTCACTATTCTTATTCAGCATAAAGGGGGGAGCTAAATGTGCTAAAGCTAGTATTTGAAATGCCATTTCCTTCGAATGGAAAACGAGTAGTACTAAGTGCAGCATTTCGCACATGCAAATTTAAAATACGCGAGGCACAAACATTCTATAGACAAAAATCATGGACAAATTGAAATGTTTGATTTACATGTGCTCAACCGATTTTGGTAGTGAATCAAACATCGAATGCACATTCAATTTGAATGTTTAAGATGCCTTTGGTGCTTAAAAGTGCTGTCTAGGTAGGCAGCTCACTTGGTTTCGAAAGCCTGCCATATTGTACAAATAAAGTTCTATTCTTGGCATAACACAGTCCAGGCAGAGTGCTAACAGACTAAACACTGCATAGACGTTCAGTTGACATAATTCTGAATCCTGAAATCGCTTGTTTAAACAAATCTTTCTACAGACATAAAACAGCTATAAACAAAACTCACAAGTGACAATTTTTGTTGGAATGCTAAAAAACAGCTAAAAATCCTAACTGCTATGTTTCTTTAAAACACAGTTCAGACAAACAGTTTGGCAAATGCTGCCGTCTTCAAAGCCTTTCTGTCTTTTAAGTGAGGCTGATTACATTTAGCAGTAATGTTTAATTCATTACCTGATTTAAGCAGTTTCTTGCTAATCTCACACTGCTTTGAGTGCAGTCGCACTGCTTATAGCCTGTGAGGTCTGCATGTGTGCGTGTGTGTGGGAGGGCGCATGAGACATTGAATCCCTGAGCCTGGCTAATAATCAACAAAACTAAAAGGACCATGGTCCAATTAACCAATCAATCACCATTAAGTCTTATCACTGGTGCCATCGAGCCATTTTATATGACGCGACATCAGAAGAGCGCACACACTGCGTACCTCGTGGATGAACTCTCCTATGTCTCCGGGGTGGGGTGCGGCCGAGCGGATGGGATAGTTGGGCTCAGAGTGCATCGGTCGCTCGTCCAGCCGGCGAATCCCGACGGGCTTGATCAAGTCTGGCTCCAGAGTATCGGGCTGCTGCAGCTGGCTCAGATCATAGTCCTGAAGAAACACAGATAGCGGAAAGAGACAATCACAAATAGGGTTAGAGGTCTGCTCAAAGCCCTCGGTTTTCTGGAAACATCTGCATGGAGAACAAGGAACGTTTTGACCTTAGTAATGTCATTTAAATTTGCTTTGTTCCATAAGAAGGATATTCATGTGGGTTTTCTTTTCAGAAGTTCGCTAAATATGATAAAACCCTCCTTGTGGAAAATTTTAGAATGTCCTAATTTAGAATAAATAAAACACTAAATAAAAACTTTGACATTTAAAATAAAAATAAAATAAATAAATATATAAAATAATAAAAAAAAGTTGTATTTATTCTAACATTCATTTGTTTCTTTTAGGTTAGCAAGTAGTCATAATTAGTATAAAATATGACTGTTTTATATAAAACAGTCAAACTCTATGGTATGTCCTCCTTTACTTAGCTAGCCGATAGCCAAAACTATTCTTTGATTTATGATTTGGCGATACAGACATACACACTGCACAGCTGGGCTGCTGTTTTCAAGAACTAGTTGAAAAAGACGACAGAAAATAGTTTAAGGTTAAAACAACAGAAATGGATATGCAAGGTCGGAATATACCTGCCTTTTCCAAGACTTGGTTAAAAATATGGCACACGCCAGTTTATGGAGTATCACTTTGAAAATGCTAAAACACTATGCGAGATGTTGAAGCAAGTGGAAATACAGCACACCCCAGGCTTAAGTACATTACAAACGGATTTTTTTTTCGATTAAAAATCGAAAAATGCCAAATGGTTCCTTTGGGAGTTCGTTTTAGGGGACAGAAAATATCATTAACTCATGAAAACCATAGAAAAATCTCCAAAATGATAAAACAGAAAATGTTTGAGTGTTTTTGTGTGTGAGTGTCAGTTGTGCAAAAAATAAAGTTTGGCTCAAATGCAAATCTGTGAGCCTCACACATACTCACACCACCAGGCAAAGCAGGAACTGTTTCATCAATTTGAAATTAGTCGCTTACATGCGATGACTTATAATAAGCATTACTTGCACAATGAATGCTGAAAATTAGTCAGTCGTTAAATGTTCACGATTTTAAATTTAAACTGCACCACGCAGCTTAAATTAAAATCGTGAACATTTAACGACTGGTTAAAATGAAATTTTTTATTAAACAAGCTAGATTGTAAAGAGTAATTGTGAGCTGAAAATAACTGTGTATGCCCAGCAGCAGCAGCAGTAGAGAGCGAGCGCATGTACCTGGTCTTCCTCTCCGCCGCCCTCCTCGTCGTATTTGAGTATGTTGTCTCGCACGTCGTCCTCTGGATCGATCAACAGCTGCTTGGCCTGTCTCTCTTTATCCCGTCTCTTCATCCACATCACAAACATCAACACCAGCACTGCAGAGAGACAGAAAGTGAGATACAGATCAATATAAAAAGAGCAAAATGACTTCAGATCAGACAGTTAAAGGTGCAGTGTGTATTTTTTAGCACCACAAACTGAAATTGACGTTTCGCTAAGCTTCGCCCTCCTCAGTTTCACGTCAAAGTATTTCATCTGCTGTTTTTTTTAAGTTTAATAGGTAAATTATGCAAGTAAAGTGATTTAAAACAGCAGAGACTGTGAATCAGAATTGTGCAAGAGTTAATCACAAGCTATGTTTGCATCCAAATTGCAAATTTAATTTAACACATCCCATGTGATCGAGAAAACAAAATTGTCACTTTCACAGGAGTTTGAGCAAAACAGAAATGGAAGTTGTGGCTATTGGGAAATCTACTGTGGCTCTTTTATTAAATGCAATAAATTACTTTAGAGCGCAGAGATAAAACATTAAGAAAAATTTTGTCGCTAGTGAATGCCTTATTTTTGAGGGCCGACGGTGTGCGTCAACCTGTTTTGGAAAATGAAAGCAACCAATCGTTTTGATGACAGGCTTTGGCTCCAGTGTTTTTTGAAGACCCCAATTTATGCAATGACATTGGTCAGAAGTGAATTATTTAATCACATGACTCGATGCACATGAGGCACAATGTGTTTCCATCATAGTTTATGTGTTTATGTCTTCTTGCTGAATAAAACATGAATCCACCTCAAGAGAGCTTTTACGTTTTTTTAATGCACATTTTAGAAATTGGATTTACTTGGTGTTTCCATCCAGCATTTAAAAAAAATAAAATATCAAATAAAATATTAAATAAAAATCTGTGGATGGAAACCCAGTCAACCCAAAAAGAGAAAAGCATCATTTGATTTTGATTCAACTGATAACATTGGTGTAAGTGAACAGAACTGTTCCTATTCCTTCTACAACAGCCTCGCTATGAAATCTTTTGTGACTATATCCCCTCTGCGAACAAAAGCAGATCACATTTGCTTGGCAATTGATGTGACCAACTGATCAGAACTCCACTGCCTGGAAGAAACAACAATCTCTGTCTACCCCTCTGTGTCTTACCCAGCAGAATGATGATGCAAATAAGTATGGCGATGATGGCTCCGGTGCCCAGCCCGGCTGCCATGATGCGTTCCATGTCCACGCAGTCGCCGTGGTGATCGCACTGGCACACTTTGATGCGCAGGTAGGTAGTGTTGGACATGGGCAGGTTCCCCGAGTCGGTGATGCTGATGGGCAGCTCGTATATCCCACTTTCCAGGTAACTAATCTTCAGACTTAACTGAGCGTGATCGCCTACAAACCAACCACAAGTATGACAACACAAATGGGTCAGATAAAGTCTGGCAGAAAAATCAAAATAGAATTGAGTAATTGTTAATCCCAGTGGCGTACCACTGATTCGAGTCAGTGTCCAGTTCCTGCGGATGTCAGAGGGTCGGTTGGGCAGTTCGAAAGCATAGGGCCCAGCGTTGGGGTTGAGGTCTCCGTCTACAGCTGTGATATTGATGGTGTTGGGTTCGGGACGCTCGCACACTTCTGCTTCTTGAGGGAAGACTCGAGGTGCGTTATCGTTTATGTCCAGCAGGTTGATCTGCAGAGTACCCGTCCCACTCGCAGGGGGGACACCTGTTGAGGGACAGAAGGAAAAAGACAGAGGCAAAGTCAATACAAACATAAGCTGTGTCCCAATTCAGAGGCTGCATCCTTTTGAGGCTGCATTTGAAGACTGAATGCGTCACCAATTACAAATCAATTTGAAGGCTCCATCAAATGCGGCCTCAAAATGCGTCCTTTGTTTCCCGGGCCATGAAGGATACAACAGGTGGATCCTTCACAGCCCAGACTATCGCGAGATTCAATGTACACCGTTGACGACATGATTCTTTGAGAGAAAATGCTGGATTACGCATTTAAATGTAAGTATTGCATTTCAACTTACTTGAATATCTAACAAAACACTTTAGAGTGGTTTAAATGTTGACATGTCTTAGTAAGATGCGATGCAATCCTCCGTAGACGAGGTCTCATTTAACAACATTCAGTTTGACCTTTGTGGTCTTTGAAGTCTGCATCCTTCGAAGTATGCAGTCCTTCAACTGGGACGTAGCTATAGTCTCAAGTAGTCAGATTTTGACTATGAATAGTTGACTAATCAAAAAAATAAAAAATAATAATTTTAAAACTTCAAAACACTATTTTCAACATGTAGTTTAAAAAATGCAACCTACATGACGGGACGATTATTAACAAAACTTGTGCACCTGGAGTCCTGGAAACTGATTCCATACAGCTCTTGGTGTTTTTGTGTGCAATATGGATCATGACCATGAGGGTTTCGTGGGTGAGACATCTGAGCTTGAGACTAATAGTTGAAAACTGACGATACAGACGAACTACAGCAGTTAACGACTTTAGGTTGCTCTCTTCTGGGTTGCTGGGCATGATAACTCATTTACAACCTATAATGCACAGTCTATAAGATCCAATCAGCTTGCCCACGTCCATGAAATATCTGCGAATATGAGCCCTTTTACCCAGCACAGACTGGACCATCAATACCTAGAAAAGAGCTTAGTTTCTGTTTCAACAAGAGTAACAAGACCTTTCAACTTCACTGATCTTTAAACAAAGAACAAGAGATGGGCAGAGCTGTGCGGCAGGCTGACGGAGCAGCGGCTTTCTGTTCTACTCCTGGCATTCACAACACATTTTTTAATCCGTTCCAGCCCTGAAAACCCCTAACTCAAGTACGACTAAGTATCCTTAATTTATTGAATCAGGAGTGCGAATCAGCATTGAACTAGATGTGAAAAGGCTTCTTTGTGGGAAAGGGAGACGATCAGCTCTGCTACTTGCACACAAAGATTCAACTGAACCGAGAAAGGAATTCACTAAGAATGTTAAGTTAGCATTGTGTATCTGCACGGTCTGTCTGCATTATTTTAGCACTTGATTCACAAATTTAATATATAAATTAAGGTAACAGCACAAACACACCAAAATGACCACAGCTGATCACAGCTGAAAAGTCAAATGGGTTTGTGTGCCATTGAGAAGGTGATTCTCTACACCTGATTGACTTTACAAATCATTTTGATCCTTTTTCCAATTCAGTGATTCTGTTTTTTTTTTTTTTCCTGACATGTGGGTGTTATATCTTTCACTTGGATGCACTGAATACAACTGGATAAAACAAAAACTGTGTCCGTCTTAATTTCAGGCTGCAAAGCAACAACATATGATTATTTTAAAAGGAGGTTATGCTTTTATATACCCACTGTATATGGATATACAGTATACACCGCAGATTGGTTCTGAGTGCTCGATTGTGGTGGATACAGCAGACTTCTACAATACAAAATACTTTTCAGTAACTGTACAGCATCACTGCACCACTGTGATCCAGACACTTTTAAAAGACAGAAAGTGCACCACACAGCTGGATATAACACTAACCTCCATCATTTCATGAATTATAGCTGCAATTATCACTGGAAAATGTATACAAACAACCCTTTCAATTGAAAAATATGTTTAATATTTAAATGAAATAAAATGGCTTAATAAAATTACCCCGCTTTCCAGCACAATGATAATTGGCCATGAAACTAGCGTTGAGTTTGCACAAATAGTGCTGATCTATAACAAGTCTAATTTACATAGAAAGGTGTGTTTGTGCTAAAAAGATTGACAATGACTTAATTTACATACAGTGCTTCGCTATTTCAGTGCATTTAGTGTCTAGATAAACTGGATAACAGGTAGATGTTTTTGCTAAAATACCGCATACGAAATGGTACAACTGTTTAGTGGGTGCTTCTGGAGACAAGCTTTCAAAATATACAGCGTGTGTGTGTGAGAGGGGGTTTGTTTCACAGCTCTGATGCAGCAAGAATGTTAAACACCACAGCAGAATAGGGCCTAGCAGACTTCTGTAGACTCTTTCACACAGTGGGTAGTGTATGTGCATATGTGTGTGTTAGAAAGAGAGGGAGAGGTTGAAAGTGAAACCCATAGACATTCCGAATGAGTTTGCATATGTTGTTGGTGTGATCATTAACATGGATGTGTGGGCCCGTGTATATCACGGTTGCAGTTTGTTCCGGCTGCAATTCCTCCCTAGAGCTAAAATCAATGGAATCACTCAATCTCAACTGCTTCTGCATACATACACATTCAAACACAGTTGCTCCTACCATTATCAGAGGCCATGAATGTGGCGTTGTAGAGGTTGTTTTTGACATATGGAGACTCTCGGTCCAGGACAGCAATGGTGGAAATGCGTCCATTGTTGGGGTCGATCTCTAGCCAGTTGGCGGGGTCAAACAATTTAGAGTACCTTTAAAACACACCATACAAGGTGGTTAACATTTACTTCATTTGTCAAAATAAATGGGTTCAACAACTGAGGAATGTATCCCACAATGCAATGCTTTTAACTTGACCTTACATTTCCAGTGTGACCAGTGTTGTTATTGTTATAACTAAAACTATTATAATGTTTTTGGTAACTGACCTAAACAAATAAAATAAAAATAAAACTTACTAAACTTTTAAAGGGGTCCTATTATGCTTTTTCACTTTTTCAGCTTTAGTTAGTCTGTGATGTTGCTGTTTGAGCATAAAAAAACATCTGCAAAGTTACAAAGTTCAAAGTCCACTTCAAAAGGAGATATTTTATTGAACAGAAATCACTTTTCAAAAACTACAACGAACGACTCGTTTGGACTATAACGCATATTTTCCGGGATTTGTGATATCACAAATATTGACGAATGGGACGAGACCTGGTTGAGCTGCACTAGAGAAGGCAACGAGTGTTATCACTATGTCGGAGACACGCTAGCTTTCCCAAGGCAGACGAACTTAGAGTGGTTACAATCATCCGGGTTTAAATCGTGCTCAAATTGATTTGACTGGGGAGAGAGGTGTTGTAATCATGTAAAATATGTGAAAAATAATGTGTTTTTCGAACAATCTAGTATGAGAGCCTGTTCTAGTACACCCCCAAAACAACATCAATACTTTGTAAAAGAGCATAATAGGACCCCTTTAAGGTTTAACGTTTAAGCTGAAGTACTGAAATTACTAAATCTAAAACTGAAAGAAAAATTAAAGATATATAGAAATATTTAAAAAAGCACATACAATTACTAAAACTTAAAAGTAAAATTAAAATGAAATCTGAAAATATACAAATAAAAGCTCATTCATTTCAAATTATTAATAAATACTATAATAGTATATAAATAATACTAAAATAACAATCAGTGTGATGCATGAATCAGAAATATTATCAATTGTAACATTTTATTTTAGACTGTCATTTGACAGCACTGCCAAATGGCATTTTTAGATTAAATTATTTTATCGATGTTTGATAAAAAAAATGTTTATCAATGTTTTATAAATATTGTTTATCAATAAATAAAACAAATAATGAGGTCATGTGACAAAAATGTAGCAGGGTAGTGTTTAAACATTTATCATTGCATAATGCCTACTCTTTTTCATTTTATTAAAAAAAATACTAGACAGTGTACAATTTATATTATGAAATATTCAGTAAGTAGTAAGCTAGTATTCCTTTCTGAACATAGCCATTAACAATTAATTAAACAGGCCATATTCATTACCATCCATTTTACATGACTATTTTGCAACCTTTTTTTTTTTTTGCGGCTTCCCCTCAGTGTGATGCATGAATCAGAAATATTATCAATTGTAACATTTTATTTTAGACTGTCATTTGATAGCACTGCCAAATGGCATTTTTAGATTAAATTATTTTATCGATGTTTGATAAAAAAAATGTTTATCAATGTTTTATAAATATTGTTTATCAATAAATAAAACAAATAATGAGGTCATGTGACAAAAATGTAGCAGGGTAGTGTTTAAACATGTATCATTGCATAATGCCTACTCTTTTTCATTTTATTAAAAAAAATACTAGACAGTGTACAATTTATATTATGAAATATTCAGTAAGTAGTAAGCTAGTATTCCTTTCTGAACATAGCCATTAACAATTAATTAAACAGGCCATATTCATTACCATCCATTTTACATGACTATTTTGCAACCTTTTTTTTTTTTTGCGGCTTCACCTTTAAAGACTTCTATATGTAAATAACCTCTAATATGATTGACTGAGCGATGATTTCTGAGTGATGCATTTTTGCAGCTTAGTTTCCATAAATGTTCTGGCTGGACTAGCAAGAAAGCTCTGCTTTGGTCTTCATAGTGTATCAAACTCTGCTATTTCAAAAAATCTTTTCCAAAATGCATACATAAGAGCTGGCCTATATGTGTACATGTAACATGCATGTGTGTGTATGTTTTAATACCTAATAGTCTGCTGCATGTATCTGTCTGGATCATGAGCTGTAAAAGTCGCTAGCATCGACCACTGTGGAAGGCCTTCCTCTAGTTTGACCTGTTTGGGGTTGGGGTCAAAATTTGGGCTTTCGTTCACATCGATAACGCGTATGGACCTTCACCTTTAAAGACTTTATATGTAAATAACCTCTAATATGATTGACTGAGCGATGATTTCTGAGTGATGCATTTTTGCAGCTTAGTTTCCATAAATGTTCTGGCTGGACTAGCAAGAAAGCTCTGCTTTGGTCTTCATAGTGTATCAAACTCTGCTATTTCAAAAAATATTTTCCAAAATGCATACATAAGAGCTGGCCTATATGTGTACATGTAACATGCATGTGTGTGTATGTTTTAATACCTAATAGTCTGCTGCATGTATCTGTCTGGATCATGAGCTGTAAAAGTCGCTAGCATCGACCACTGTGGAAGGCCTTCCTCTAGTTTGACCTGTTTGGGGTTGGGGTCAAAATTTGGGCTTTCGTTCACATCGATAACGCGTATGGACACAGTGGATGTAGACTGGCGGGTGCGATGGATCCCACTCGCCAGCGGCACCTCATTGTCAGCGACAACAGTCAGCATGAATGATCGATTCATCTCATAATCAATTGGCTGTACACAAGGATACACAAACACACACAATCAAGTTAACAGTGTCATAATCTGTTAGAAAAAAGAATCAAAATGATACAATGAATGGATCGTGTTGCAATTAAATACACAGAGGAGAAATGTTTGAATAATAATTAACGAATGACTCATTCTCAATTAAGAGACATTAACCATTAACTCAGATGAACAGCAGGGGGAAGCTGTTTCCATGGAGACCGTCTTTTGCTCTGTATTTGAACCCCTGCCTAAGGGACTCTAGCGAGATTCTAGCGAATAGCAGCGCAACCCAATTACAGCATTTATACAACAATTAGTTCCGGTCCATGAATCTGATTGGTTGAGCAGAGTCCTGGGAATTTTCACTGTTTGTATCACTCCGCTTCTCTGTTTATGACATTCCAGACCAGAGTATATGAGCGGTGCGGATTGGAATGGAAGTAGAGGGATATTTGGAAGTACAGTAATTTTCTGCTGCTCCGATTTCTCTCATAAGTAAGCAGGATTTGTAAAACCCGGAGCGGAACCACTTACATACTTTGTTCCAGACCATTTGTCAGTACGTTCATTTCTTAGTAAGCTTCTTAATGTGTTGTTGTGCGTGTTACCTTGACGACGGTGACGAGGCCTTCATTAGTAACAGGATCAGTAGGAACGGAAAAGCGTCCTGTTGGGTCCCCTGATATGATCCGGTACACTGCATTCCAGGCTGGAGTCCCCGGTTCATCTTTGTCAGTCACGGTGAGATTCGTCACTATCACATTCACACGGTTCTCTGGGACCTCACCATGGAACTACAGAGACAGACAGAGAGAGATCGATTTTCAGCAAAGATGGCTTTGGTGAGACGCGTGTTCAAGTGTGTGTGTCACTCACAGTCTCTCGGGTGAACTCTGGAGTGTTGTCATTGACATCCAGCAGGCGTATGACAGCAGTGGCGGTGTTGGACAGACCATACATGGGGTTTCCCTCCATATCGGTAGCCTGAATGATCAGGGTGTACTGAGGCACCTTCTGCTCGGCACCAAAAGCATAACAAGATAAGTTAGGTTGAAAACACAAGATAGAAATGTTTATAGCAGTGGTTAACAGGATGAGGAGTCTGGGAAACATTATGTTTGCATCTTATTACTTAACCGTATCAAAACAGACTAGCGGCACATTTTTTGGTTCTGACCCACCATTTGAGAACAGTGTTGTTATTGGTAAACGCAATTAAAAATAGTTTTTGGTCATTAAAATAAAGCTGAAAAAAACAAAAACAAACATATATTAGATGAAAAACTTAAACAAAACGAACTAACTGTTGACTTGGCAACTAACTGAAATAAAACAAGTTTAAGTACTACAATTATTAAAACTAAAACCAAAATAAAAACACATTAAAGATAAATGTAAAAAACAAACATTTACTAAAACTTAAACTAAAATGAATAAAATCCGAAAATATAAAAATGAAAGGTAGTTCAAAAATAAAAATGTAATAAACACTGTAATAGTACAGTTTAAAAAATCAAGACCAGTTCACAACAAAGACAATAACTATACCGATAAATTCTAATAATCATTCTAATTCTATAAAAACAAGGAACTCCACACTACAACTATAACAATAAAGAAACAATATTGTTGGAATCACTCTCAGAACGACACTTTCTAGCTGATGAACAATTAAAAACATTGACAGCCAATCAGAATCCGCCTGAGCTTGAGCATTTAAAGTTAGTTATTTAAAGCAGCAGACAAAGTAACTGCACCTCTTCATAATACACAGAGTGTTTTCGTCCATTAGTGTGAACGCTAATATAGTTATCGCTCTTGGTGTTAACACTGGTTGAGTGCCTCTGGTTTACAGTATTGTTGCATATTGTTGACAAAGCATTAGCACACACTTCTTCGTACCTCACGATCTAGACCTGCAGCTACAGTGATGATTTTGCCGGTCTTGTTGTTGATAGTGAACATGTTGGAGGAGGGGCTCTCTGGGGTCTGGGAGAGGATCTTGTATCTGAGCATCCCATTGGCTGTATTTGGGTCATCCTTATCCTGGGATGTCACTGTCATTACAAATGTACCTAGAGCCGAGCAATAAACATCAGTTTTCACTTTATTGGTGAAGGTGTGTCATAACTGTTAAAAACATGAATGCTGACAGGTGTACCTGGTTTGGCGCCCTCATCCACGGTTCCGTTCCAGATCTGGTGTGTGAACTCGGGCCGGTTGTCGTTCATATCAATGACATTGATGATGATGTCGATGGGGTTCTCCATCTGGTTCCCATTGACGTCCACGGCATGAGCACGAAGCTGTGAACGCAAACACACATGAAAACTTGTTGTGGAAAAACAAAACTCAATCTGAGCAGCTATGCAAACAAAATCTACCCCATTTCTACCATTTACTATCACACTACCGTTTAGGGTAAAACATTTTTTTTGTGTTTTTTAAAAAATAAGTCTCTAATACTCAACAAGGCTGCATAAATTGATCACAATACAGTGAAAACAGTAAGCTTCTGAAATATTATTACAATTTAAGATAACGGTTTTCTGTTTTAATATATTTTTTTAAATATAATCGATTCCTGTGATGCAAAGCTGAATTTTCAACAGCCATTACTCCAGTCTTCAGTGTCACATGACCCTTCAGAAATCATTCTAAAATGCAGATTTGGTGCTCAAGAAACATTTCTTCTTATCATCAGTGGTAAAAACAGTTGCTCTGCTTAATATTTTTGTGGAAACCGTGAAACTTTTTTTCAGAATTCTCTGATGAACAGAAAGTTCAAAAGAACAGCATTTAGTTCAAATAGAATTTGTTGTAACATTGTAAACTTAGTAATTTCTGATCAATTTAATGCATCCTTGCTGAATAAAAGCATTAATTTATTGAAAGAATATGTGAGGTATGTTGCTCACAAGAATCACATTTGCACTTTTTGAGTCTTACAAGTTCCGCAGTATTTTTTCAGTGTCTTTATGCCATCACAAGCTGTTTTTGATGCAACATTCAGAAATTATAGTGAAAAAATTGTAACACAGTACACTGTGAGTGGAAGAGAGGCTCTTAACCACCACACTCATTTACAGCGGTTATTCGTGTTAAGGAACTGCTGCAGCTGACTTGGTTGCCGTTTGCGTGCTAGAGCAGTCTTAGGTCTGCTGCATATATGCATGAGCTGACAGAAAGAAGCCTGATGCTCCACCTTTGGCACCATTAGGAAGCAAATCATTTCATATTCATGTAATCTCTACATAATTTGAATCTGAATGTGGATTAGGTGGACACTGAGGGAGGTTAAAAGCCTCTCGGGTCCAGTGGTGAAGAGAAAGGGTATTGAAACCAGGCAGGAAAAGTTTGCAACTACTTCCAGGGGAGATTGAGGATTGTTCTTACTTAGGAAAAGCCAGATTTAGGGAATGCCCCCCTGCGAGCACAATGAATGAATGTGTGTGTGATTTAGTGTTAGGATAAGCTCCTCTGAGTTTAATTTTGTCTGCTCTCCTCTTCATGGTACAGTGGATTAGAGGGATGTCAAAGGTCACATTCTCAGACCGGCTGCCATGGTAACCCTGACACATATAATTTATTGGGAGTTTTAGAGAGATTCTCTCTATCCTGGGTGGAATGCATGGATCTACAGACCAAAGGTCTGATCTTTAAACAAAGTGTGTGCTCAAACCAAGCACTGGAAAGTGCTTACACCATCTTACACATACATTTATAGTTATAAAAAAAATTAACTTTAAATTGAAATTGAAATAATACACTTTTACTGGGTGATTTGGAGACTCTAGTGGCCAAATAATGAATTGAACAATTCAAAACTGCATTTTACCTTTATACACCACTTTTATAATATTTTTTTTTATTATACATGCTTTATACTTTCATCATACAGGAGATATAAAATTACATTCAATTTAATTAATTATTTGAAAATGCATTAGAACATAAGCTATAAAAAGGAAAATTTGGTAATGATCTTGTTTTAAAAACATTTGTTTTGTCTTACAAGTATAATACAGACATGCATTGCATTACATATCTGGATGTCAATATGCATATGGAAATTATATGCAGATGAGGTCATGGATAGTAAAACACAATGTTATGGTCATTAGGGAATCTTCCACTAAGTTGAATTATGAAGGAAATCACACAAATATTCATAAGGTTTCATACATTTGAAAAATGGACCTTGTTTTAAGGATATTTTATGAAAAGTAACTAAGAAAAATATTTGAAGTATAATTTATATATTTATGAGCACGTTTGACGTACCATCTGTATCACCTATTTTCACCTAGTCTTAGTACTGTTAAATGCATTGCATCACATCTCATGGCTATTTCAGTAGGGATTATTCCATTAAAAAAGGTATTTTAAGAGAAACCCCTTACGCAGGCATTCAATAAGATTTCATAAATCTGAAAAATGTTGCAAATATTAATATTTTGGATGAAATCTACACAAAAGTTTATATGACATCTCAGGACGTGGATTTACAAACACACACTCACATGGAAATTAGGGATGTGTTCTCTATCCAGTGGTTTGGTGACGGACAGGATTCCTGAAATGGCGTCGATGATAAACAGGCCGGTGGGGTTTTGGTCGGCTCCTGGTCCGGTCACACTATAGCGCAGAGAGTTACTCTTGTCCTTATCTGACTGGATCTGAAACACGCACACACAAAATTGCAGGATAAACATAAAATTGAGTTACTCTTGCACTTGAATAACAACCCGATGAATGAATTACCATTTATTTTGATAGTACGTTTTCGAATACACTTCACATGATGAACCAGTGTTGTTTTTCTTTGTATACACACTCACTTTCACAAGCTCTTCAGGGAATTGTTTTCTGGAGTTCTCAAGCACGTTGACAGGAGGAATGACCCAGTCTCTTTTCACGCGATTCACACTGCCGTCGCCCTTGACAACCACACTGTGCCGTGGAAACAGTATCTCTGGCACCTGGCGAAGTAAAAAAACAGCAAAAAAAAACAACAGTTACATTCACAAACACCCACACGCTCAATGTACATTACGTGATGCACACACACACATAGCCTACACACTGCGGCACTTTCAACACATCTGCCCCGTCCCCAAATAATTACAGAATTAATTTTACCCTCTGTAATGGGGTCATAAATATCACGGCAGCTCCATCGTTAAAACCCACAGCAGTAACACCCACATAGTGAATGTGTGTGTGTGTGTTGAGTTTGCAGCATTGTTCAATTTTCTTTCTCCCTGAGCCTTGTTATTCAGAGCCAAATGCAGCCAGAGATGTGCTTGACCAGACATTTGCCCTGCTCTTAGTGTTATAGAGAACAAAACCCCTCTGAATGTTCATTTAAGAGTGAATTCTTTATGCAAGTACAAAACCTCGGAGTGTTCTCGCTTATAAGGTGATTCAATATTTCCTCTCAGTTGATATCAACTAAGCCTGCCTTTTTCTTGACCTATCTTCTCTCTTCCTCTCGGTGGTGAAATATTGCTGGTAATGACAGACACATGGGGTGGGCGGCAGTTTGGTGCTGAAGAAGCGAGGTAGATTCTCTCATTTTTCTCTCTCTCTCTGCTTTGACTCAGGTGATGAGCTAACTCATTACCCTTGTACCTTCTCACAGTCACACCATCTCTTCAAACAAACTCACCGACAACATACACATCAACTGAATTGGTGGAAAAATCTTTCACCTCTGTTCCTTCTCGTTAACTTTTCATTTATCTCATTTCTCTCTCATTCCACATTTCCTGCCTCTCTCTTTCTTCTTATCTCTAGAAACAGGGTTGGGCTTTTGATGATATTCGATATATATATATATATATTTTTTTATTTAATTTATTTTTGTTTATTTTATCACTCTGAGATTTCATTTCAATTAACATGTTTATTTTTTTCTAGCATTTAACATTCAGAATGTTCAATGCAAGAATAATAAAACAATAAGAAATTACTCTACAATAAGCAAGGCATGTTTTTCCACAATTTCACTAAATTATCTCTAGAATAATGTATAAAGGGTTCCCAAACTTTCTGGACAACACATTTATATGATATATTCATGAACTAGCCATTTCTGATTACTTGATAAAAATTGTTATAGAGTTTACACCTTATCAAGTCATCTGTAGCTAAAGAAATACTTGATCTTGTCTAGAAATATTTATATTGTCAATGGACCATGGCCTTTTAAGATTTCATTAATTACCATTTATTAATTTCAAAGATTTTTGCAGCCCTGGAAAGCACATTTAACATTTTTTTGGAACATTGAATTCCATGATGTTTTTCAAGATCATGGGAACCCTGAATATAATAATTTTCACTCACATGCACCAATAAATCAATACATAGCAATAAAAAGCTAAATTTATCTACACTACCGTTTAAAGGACTGGTGTCAGTACGATTATTTAAATAAATGAATACTTTTACTTTCCAAGAATGCATTAAACTTATCAAAAAGTAACAGTAAAGATATAAAATACATTATAATATTACTGTTTTCCTTCTTTCAAAAACATTAAAAAATCGTACCGATCTTTCTAAACTTTTGAACAGTTATATATATTTCTACTTAACCAGTTTAATCCACAAAAAATGCCATGCAGACTTATACAACATTTGAGTAATGACGAATCGTTAAGTTTTGAATCAATTCATTAAAACGCAAATTAATCAAACATACCCATTTTAACATGGCTTTTGCAACTTTAAATCACAGATGCAGTTCAATCTCACAAGACAAGGAAGGAGACCAGTTGCAAAACTAGTCTAATGAAACATTCTTTAAAAAGCTTAATGGCCAAATTAAAAGCTCATTAAAATCACAGTGATATTTCAAGTGTTTGAATATTGCAGCAAACTCATCAGGAATGCAGCGTGACTGGCCAGCCTTAGTCTAAACCCTTCACCCTCTCCTCCTTTGCCTCCTCAACCATCTCAACCTTTATCTCGCCCTTATCTGCTCTCTCCCCCGCTGGCTCCTCTCGTCCTCCTTCCCCTTGGCGGCAGTGTGTGGGCATGTGTGTATCAGTAATAAAGAGTAAATTCTTCTTGTTTTCAAGCAGAAGGCAGGGCTATGAGACATATGGTTAGTGTTCCCTAGCTGAGGGTCCAGATCTCCGCTGTCTAATGTATCCTCTTGTCTTAATGTCTATTTAGCATCGTTAAACATTAATTACAGCCCTACTATCAATGTGTTAGTGCTCTGCTAATTTTCTAATATAGTTTTATTAGAGCTTTGGCTTTGTCACAGAGGGCCTACGGATGAAGAGGGACATTTTTGTGAGCTCACATTCACACAATGGCTGTTTGATGGTGTAATTGCAGCATGAGGCTAGTTTAGAAACGCCATGCGCTGTTAGCGATCTGACACGGTTATAATTAGTGTGAATTCGCAGCCACGCAGCCGTCGTTCGCTGTGAACGTGCGAGAGTGCATGATTTCTTACCTGCTTGTGTTGGGTGAAGTTGACGTGCACCAGCCATTGCTCTTGAGACTTCACGTCCTTGGCCTTAATCTCAAAGCTCCGCCCCTTCCTGTCAGAGAGCTGCAGGGTTCGCGCTGCGACCACCGTCCCGTCGGTCTCTATCCGGAAATCCGCAGGGTCTCCGCTCTCAAAACGCAAGCCAGAACCTCTGCCACAGTCAACGAAATCCACTGCAAAAGAGAGAGAGTGGGTGGACTGAGTGCAGGCCTGCCTTTGTTTTTAAACTGCAAACATCTTTTTTTACAAAAAAAAAACAAGCACACAGGAAATCACATTCCGCTCCTCCGCAAGGGAATAATGGTTTTACTTGAAAAGTGAGGACAAGGAGAGCGAGAGATGGAAAGTGTGCACTGACAGAGAGAGAGAGAGAGAGAGATCGAGAAAGAAGCAGAGAGAGATGGTAGGAAAGGAGAGCAGGTACAACTTCTGAAGCTCTCCTGCATTATTCATGCTGAGACATCCCCTGCAGGCCCCCAGGTGTGCTGAGGAACGGAGGAACAGGAGGACGAGGAGACAAAGAGAGAGAGGGATGAGGGGAGGGAAAAAGAGAGAAAACTGAGAAAAAGACGAGTTGAGAGGTATCTGCGGCACAGCACTGGAGGGAATCGCATTAGAAGTACAGACATAAATAAATGAATGTGCTTTATTTATTATGCCGCAATTAGAGAACACAGACAGACAATTACACGCCCAGAACTGAGAGACGCCGGGACACTCTCCTATCAGGACACATTTGTTTGCGAGGAGCCGCGTATTGACTGGGCTCATTTGTCTGACATTTTTCATCTTTCAAGCAGAACGCCAGCTCTCATTATCCAGTCCAGGTGGATGGCGCATGTGATTTCTCGCCAAACGTTATCGTGACACGGTATAGCTGCAGAGGACATACGATTACTGACATTTTACTGATTCATTTTACTGTTCATCAGTCCTGTCAGGACATGAACTATTAATAAAAACACCTGTAAGCACACTAAGGTGGGTTTGATACTTCAATTCTGGCCACCTTGATGCAAACATGCATAGACCGTTGAATATGCATTATCAATTTGCATATTATTTACCAAGAATGTTTACAAGACTAATCACTGAAATATACATGAAGTCTGTCATGTGCAGGCAGATACGAGTCATCCTGCATGGTTAATTAGCTATTAATAGCATGTCAAATTTGTAAACAAATGATCTTCACAAGGCTCATCGCAGTGAATTTTCCAAATTTACTTTAAAATTGGAGTTTCCAATTAAATTCACCAAATAACATTAACATAATATTTTCTCAGATAATAACAATTAACTTTTCAGAAATTCCGTCAGCAGTCCTTGCGTGTTGCCTGCAAAAACACACACAGAACTTGACCAATACAGCTAGTCCGATTCACAAACAAATGACTCTTTTTGAATTTAATCTTTTTAGTGAATCACAAATACACACTGCGACTAGTGTACCCAAAATGAATGAATCTTATGACCCGGATCTTTTTCAAAAAGACAAATTACAGATTTAATCAGTCTGAAATACAATATAACAATTATATAAATATATATACAGCATTAGCAGAGAGAACATTTCTTTCATATTTCAGAAAAATTTACCTTATAACCAAAAAACACATCCAAATTAATTGGCATCCAATTAAATCAAGATCTTCTGAATCTGAATCGATTCGAATCAGGAAATCTGTATTGATACACAGCTCTACAAACTATTCAATTGTGCCTTAGCCTAGCAGTAACACATTGAATCATGAATCATGATGCTCATGCAGGAAAAGTTAAACTCACATCACTCCCTGAACATTTCCTGTCTTTTCTCTACTATCAATGTCAATAAAAAGGGTGCAAAAGCCAATTTTCCATCTCCATGGAAATTTCCATCCATTCTCTCACAGAGGAACACACATCAGCGAGCACAGGCTGAATTTCTCTCTCATAGGTGGCTTTCAACCCATCTGCTTTCAGTGTGTGTGTGTGTTGCATTGTTTTTGCGATTGTTTCTTCGTTCTCACGCATACAGTATGTGAGAGGTAAAATGCTTATTTTCCGTATAGCAATTAGGCGGGTCCATAGGTAAATTACACATTTCACTCTTGTTAATCACCATTTATTATGTGAGGACCTCTCAGGGTATTACAGTAGGCTAAAATAATCGCTCACTATTATTAGACATGGCAACAAATGAGACCTTATTACTGATTATTAGATAAAGACCTGCTGAAGGGGGTGAGCAATTATTATGTTTATCTGATTGTTAATATTGGTAGTCCCGTCGTCCTTGCGTGTTACTTGCGTAAAGTGCCTCCTATGTTGGTTCTTCAAAATTAAAAGACTCCTCTTTCTGGCCCCTGGCGCAATGGTACCCATCGCGGAGTAATGCTTTTAATGTAACGCGATTGCCCTGATGGCACAAGATGCACCGCTCGGCAGGTGTGAGGTAGGTGCTTGTAGTGTGTGTGTGTCAGTCTAGCTTGATGAAGTGCACAGAGTACGTTTTATTAGATGGCTGCATCAGTTTTGCCTGCAGCTGCATTTTCTCGTGCAGTTTTCATGAGGATGGGGGGAGGGTGTTGTCGAACGCTATATGTCTGCCGTGCTGTCTCCTTCCATTACCGAGTGCTGCTCTTCTAACAGATGAAACAGAGCGAGCAGTGTCTTTGAGTCTTTCTTCTCACCACAATCTCTTTACGCGTGCGCCTGCAAACTTGGCTTAATGCGGCGCGTAAAAGCCACATTACTCATCACGTCTCGCAAGTAAACGCAGTTACGGCAAAAACAGTGGAAAGTGATTTAATTATGAGTGTAATTTAATGTAAGACGGAGTTTGCTTAACATAATTCATTCATTTACATCTGAGGTAGCCTGCATGTGTTTTCTCACAACCCCCATCAAATGAGTGCGTATATGGGTCTTCAAACCGCAAATTGATTATAGGATAAATATATTTTATGCTACAAACCAGGTTTCTCCAGCTACACTTAATGTGAACCTGATAATATTCATCAACCTTGTCTGTACTGAAGTGTCTGACATTTATGTCTGGTATTATTTGTTAAGTATTGATGATGTAGGATGCACAACATAAAATATCCAATCCTTTAGCTACAAAATCGCGGGACAAACAAGGTCTTGATTTATCTGTAATGAACTGATACAATCTAAATAAGAAAAAAATATTACAAAAAAAATTACAAAAAATTACTAAAATTACAAAAAAAATATCTATTTTCTGTCACCTTGACCAATGAGATGGAAAATTATTTGTCAAAGTGCTAAATGCAAGCTGGAGATTTAGGAGGCCTGTTATGCGCACGTATGCGTGTCTGAGGATTTGCGTCTTTGTTTGTGTGAGAAGGTGATCAGACACCACAGACGTGTTTGAGAAGCAAGACGAGAGTCAGTTGCCCTTCACTATGTCTCTTCAAAATCACCAGAATGAGTTTTAAGAGGCAGACTGAAGGGGAACTCAGAATTTAAGGCAATTCTCCCATTATTTCCTCACCCATCATGTCGTTTTGAACCTGTATGCTGTTATTTCTTTTGAGGATCACAAAAGTACAAATCTTTTTCGCAATTATTGTCCTACACCACACTGTATTTTAACAAGAGGCTGTCAAGCTCCAAAAATATATTAAAAAAACACAATAAAAAGTATCATCCATATGACTTGTATACTATATTCCAACTCGTCTGAAGGAATAAAACTAGTGGTCGACCAATATGGGTTTTTTGACAGCCGATACCGATGCCGATATCTTGGAAAGCAGGGTGGCCGATGGCCGATATAAAGCCGATATAATTGTATTAATTTTAATTCATATTTAAGAAATTATTAAATGTGTAAAATAAACATACTTATACTCTAGAAGACAAAGTATTTTTCACAAATAAATAAATATTTAATAAAAATATAATTAAAAAGGAAGTAAACACTGTAACCAACAGGGCACTCAGTATTCTGGGAAGTTTGTGTGCATTGGGAATCATATTTTTTTCAAATAAAGCCAAGGTAACACTCATTTTACATTCAGCACACAGTGAAAATGACATGAATATGACAGTGGGCAAATGCATAAAGCACAGCATAATTTGAAATCAGTCACAAGTTTAAAGTTTGTCGATCGCGCGTCTCCAGTGAAGCTAAACTCTCCTCCTGTCCGTATTCAATTCGCACGAACCATAGGACCGACCGTCACAGAACATGCGATCATGCAGGTCACATGCACACTTCACAAGATCTCAACTAGATTCGACTAAGTCTGGAAGGTTTGTGAAATTAAATGTTCCTTAGTCATTCAAAGATTTGTTTCAATTATATAAATGCGTATTTGCGGAATGCTGACGGCAAACAAGAAAGTATTATAATGTTTGCCTTTAATAATATTAAAGCAATCGTTATAATACTTTTTTGTATACATTTTAATTCCTTTGTTTAACAGTTCTATCTGATTATTAGATAGACTTCTATCCGTATTAGACAGAACTGAATGACAACAGCGAACAAGAGGGAGAATGTGAGCACTGTGTGCTCAGGCTCTGCCGCAGTCGTTCTCGGCGCCATCAAAATAAATGTCCCGCCTCGAACACATCGGCCAAACAGAAAAACTTATTGGCCATGGCCGATATATCGGTCGACCACTAAATAAAACAACTTCATGTGACGAACAGACTGAAAAGTCATTATTCAGTCATTTCCCTGAAGCTCTCAACTAGCCAACTTTGTGGACATGGACAAAACACGAGACTTTCAGTGAATAATTTGACTCAGAAAGACTGGAACTGCTTTTATAAAGTTTGACAGCCTCTAAACTGTAGTAGTATATAACATGGTAGTATGGCTTCATAACAAATGTTTATTTTGTGCTCCAAAGAAGAAGAAAAAATCCACATCCAAGTTTGAAATGGTGAATCTCATACTTTTTCCAAAAAAGCACAAATAAAGACCTGGCCACATGCACACACTGAAGCTTAAGTGCTGATTTGGTGAGCCAGCAGAGATGGGATGTGCTCTGTAAGCAATCTCTTTCTGTCATTAGCATTTAGCATTCAACACCAACATCACATCTTTGCCGCTCAAAATGTCCCCGTTATTCCCTCCCAATGGGACTCTTGGTTTGTTTTAATACGAGCCGGCTTCAACTGGTACAAGCTTTCAGTAACAGCAAGACATAAATGAGGAAAGTAATGGAAAAATAGTTTTGTTTAGCCCACCACCCCCATGAGAGAGTGTAAAATAGCTGTCTTAATGTTGTCGTTTGGGGTTTCATGCTCTCTGAGACATACTGAGCCTTCCTGTGAAAGAATTCAGATAGATGTGGTACTTAGGATCCCACTCCGCACCGAGCAGAGCTGTCTTTTGTACCACCTGCCTATAATTGCCCTTTTTCCATGATTTTTCTAAGGGTGAGCTTCCTCTAATGGCCACATCACTCAGGCACATCCCTCGATGGGCATGGCAACTTAGGTTTAACTCGTATGCACTTCCCTCGTCAAAAATACACACAAAAAAAGAAAGACACATTCACAAACATACCTTAACACAGACTGAGAAAATGCATCAATGGGAACTAAATCAATTCGAAAACCAAAGTGTGCATTAAACTGTTAGAGCTTTTCAGCTCATAAAGGGATTCAATATCTCTTTTGGAAACTAGCACAATATGTAGCTCCTATAATGAGCCAATGGCTATTGATTAGTTGCCAAAATGTTATAATGGTGAGTAACAGCTGCTTTTATGTGTTCCTCTATTAATGTGAATCATCTAAGCCTTTGATCCAAAAGTACAACTAACAACATATCATATCTACTCGCCTCATGCTGTTTCCCTTCAAACAAAGCGAGTAAAATATAGAAAGTGAATATGACATTCCCTCTTATAAAATCCTCTCGTCACTTTAATCATTTGTTCAGATTTATACTTTAGATCAAAAGAACATGGTGAATCTCACGGTTGATTAAGCTCAATCTCAACTTATTAAATGACTTGATCACATGCAAATGCACGCGCGCACAGATAAATACATGTAGAGAGAACAGCGACATTACACTCATTTTCTGCCTCATAACTTTTTCTCACACTATAGTGTAATGTCAGTGTAACAGAATGCTTTATTTAATTCATCCACAGGACTGGGTGATTTGAATATTTTTATTTGTCACTAACAAAAAGAGCATTCAGTTGCAACTCTAAGTATTCATCTTTTTTTACTTGAATATTTTTACTGGCTCCACCACTAAAAACACACATTTTATTTTTAACAACATACTATATTGTTGTCATTAAAATAACTGTTTCAAATAAAAACCATTGCAGCTATATTGTATATTATAACATTTCAATGTAACTCCATTAAATGTTTTCTTTCAAATGAAATAAAATAATAAAACCAAATTATATTGTTTATTACACAAGTTTAATGTAACTCAATGAAACATTGTTTTCTTCAAAAATCATTCACAAAATAAAATGAAAAAAATCAATATTGTATTATAAAATGTAATTCAACTCCTTTAAACTTATAAATTGCTTTTAAAATAGAATAAAATAATAAAATCAATAGTCGTTATATTGTATGTTATATAACTTTAACTCCATGAAATGTTTACAGTTTTACTAAGACCAACTCATTCTTGCAATTTCTACATATTGTTGAGCTCTGGAGCCATGTACCACAGTATTACATGGTATTTTTACCTTGCAGTATTTTGTGCTAATCTAATAAGTACCATGTAAATAACATATGGTACTCATCTACATTCTGATCCCGTCACTGCACCATGGTAGCACCACAGTATATTTCTGAACGGGGAATTTGGTTACTCGCTGCTAACAAGCCTGACAACATCATTTGAATATTTTGGATTTACATACAAATGCTGAGTTTCGACAAATGCTTTGCCCTAGAAGAAGGTGTGTAGTAATGTTTTGTACAGAACGTGGATGCTAAACATGCACTGTAAAATGTAACTGATGATCTTACTAATAAAAGTAAGTGATTATAACTTATTTTGAATAAGTTTGTTGACTTTACTAAGTTTAACAAAGTAATGACAACTTTTTAGCACTGAAAGTTATTAAACTAAATAGGTACAATTAAACTTTACTTACAATAATGAGTATTTTGAAATGAGTGGTTATGCACAGTTCCACAAATAGGTGGAGTCGATTTGCAGCAGAGCATCTGATGATGGGAGAAGCACATGGAGAGGTGAGTCATCTCGTGTTTGTCATATTTTTCAGTTGCTTAACATACAGTAATCGACCATGTAATAATCAGATTAAGTAAGGTAGAGTTACATAGCAACATTGGATGTTATATTTTTTTTGATCAAATTGTTGGATTGTGCTGGATTGTGTTCATCGAAATGAGCAGTCTAACATTTGCTAATCACTGCATCTTTGGCTGCATTTTTTTGATAAAGTTTTTGTTTTGAATGGCCTCATTCTTGAAAATTCACCTGAATGAATGTGTAAGTTGATTCCGTTCTGATGTAAATTTTTTGGTTCATGAAAAGGTTTTCTAAATGTTAGTAAGGTTTTACACCTGCTTCCAAGCACATGTAAATTGTGCTTGAAACATACAAACGTTCTGTATTATTTTAAGCAAACTACATTTAGTTAAAACCATACAACTCTATATAAACTCAGGGATGGTTATTTTTATATTATAAATGTACTCATTTGGATTCATCTGAAGGTAGTCATGTGAATCTAGGACAGCATGAGTGTGAGTAAATTAAACAATTTGCAAGTATCCCTTTAAAAGAGTAACAAAAAGCCTAATAGACTTTTCTGTTTCCTTTTACAGATCAATTCAGAGTTTAATTGAATTGCAAGCAAAAACCTCAAGCAAGATTTTTTCTCTGCACTCGATCAACATGCTTCACGATTTCTGGACATTTTTGAGAGCAAGAAAGGGGCTGTTAGAAAAAGACTCTCTGAATTTCTTCAGCAAATCACATCTGTGGTAAACTTATCAATGCCTTTTTCTTAAAGGCATAGTTCATCCAAAAATGAAAATTTGATGTTTATCTGCTTACCCCCAGGGCATCCAAGATGTAGGTGACGAATGTAACAAAACTTGTAATATTGCTGTTCCTTTTTTTTTTATTAGGACTGTGAATGTGACACACCCCAGATTTCCATCGGGATACTGACTGTGATACCAGAAGATAGCTAGGATTCCCCACAAGCACTGCATTTAGAGGCTTCGAACACTGCAATCATCTTGGAAGGAGTCATCGTGATGGAAGATCTTGAAAATCTTCCAGATGCCATGTGTCTACTTTTTGGGCTGATATATGTGCTGAATTTGGAGTACCCTCCCTCTTGGACACAAATCTCTGAAACCCCAACAAAATGCAGAATACAACTATACACCACATTGTCAGCTTCTAACCATAAATGCCAATACAGCAGACACCTCCAAAATAGACAAATAAAATGTGTGATACTGAATCCAGTGAAAAAAATTCACCAGATAATCCCTGTCACAGACAAACTCAAATTATTCATTCTGCATCATAATAGCACTAAGGGCCTTTAGGTTATTTTTTAAATCACACATTTTTTGTGTGAAGCTCCAGTTTCGCATGTGTGTTTGTGTATGTACGCATGCGTGCGATGTCATTTTAACCTCTGGCCTCGCTAGATTGGTGGTGTCTGCAAGGACTTGGGATTTATGACTGTGCACAGAGCCACACACACAAAAACACACACTAAAGCACACACACACACATGCAGCATATGGCAGGGGCGCCATGCCAGCCTGATCCTGAGGACCTAAAACGGGCAGCGCATTCCTTTAATGTCTGTCCTCACACACACATAAAAACAGTTGTTTTACAAAATATATGAACACATACTGATATTTAAGGCCTCTGACTAATTGTCAAGCATATCTTGGGCCTTTAAAAATGCAATCCAGCAGTTAAACAAACACATTGCAACATTTTCATCTCCCACCATTAACCAGAAATTGTTTCAAACACATCGGACCATGTCACAGCAAATGGCTCCATCTTTTCTGGGCTAATTCAAACATGATAAACATTTAGGCAAATTAATTGCATTAGGATTCATTACAGATCACATAATTTCATATTACATGTTGTTTGAGACTTTCACTTTCTATTTACTCATATAATTGCACTATAACATGGAGCCTATTATAATGTGTGATAATGTGTTTGAAAACCCAGATAATTGCTTTTGTGACAACGTTGCCTGTGGGGATGCTGACTGGGTCACGTAATTTGCCGTGTCAATGGACAGACATTACAGTTGCAACCTTCTTCCCTTGCCTCCTGTATATTATCATGTCTCCTACATGTAATACACATTTAAAGTACTCACATTTAATACAGCATGAAAATGTGAGAAATATTCAGAAAAGCATACTTTAGATAACATAAAACCATATTCACAACTCATTTAAGTGTGGTAATGAGGATAATTTTGAGGGTGAAACAGAACATTTAGCAAGCGATAATGTAGGGCTGGATTATATCTTAGTATTTGATTGGATTATGCCAAGTGAATACATGTTAGATTATGATATTATATTAATATTATTTTGCACCTGGCCTTGGCCATGTTTCAAAGGTGGAAAAGGCCTAGAATTAGATGAAAGCGCATATTTCTTTTCACACTGATGTGCAATATGACCAGAGACATTTAATGATAAATTTAGTTTTGATTTCATGTTGTCTTTGAAGCAACTCTCTGCTGCTGTTACTTAAATGTGGCCGGGTTACTGTAGTTTGATCTGAAGTAAGGATATAACCAAGACTGTAGTGAATGTACAAGTTATAGAACGGTTCACTGAAAACCATATTGATCTGAATATCATTATGTCCCTCTCAATGCCTATGGTGGTCACAGCCCTGATTCTGTTTAAGGATCAGAAGCACAACGAGAGAAGCATGTCTGACAGTGACACAACAGAAAAACACTGATCTGCTGCATTATACCAGCACAAAGCACTGCAGTATCATGAATGGACATCATTACAAAGACAGGACTAGTGCAGTTATTTAGGAAGAGGTTCTTTTATTATTGTTCAGTAACAAAGGAGGAAATAAAAAAATGACAGACAGGTTCCCACCCCTTTTGACCTTTTTCCATGACTTTTCAAATTATTCATATCACTTAGATTTATCTAAAAAATATTAACTATAGGAATAAAAAGATTTAACTATAGAAATATTCTAAAGAAATGACCATGCATTTAATATACAGTATATAAATATATACACACATTTATTTTATAATATGCAATTATTATTCATGACATTTTAAGGCCTGTAAAACACAATAAAAATTGTGATATTTCCAAAACAGTAAATACCCTTTAAAAAAGGAAGTACATAAATAATTTGAAGACTAACATTTACTGGGATGTTGTGAATCTGCAAACACATACACTCTTATCAAGTGTTCAGAGTTTGATGTAAAATGGATGGTAAACCACAGGAATCATTAATTGGAGGTTGATGGAGGGAGGAGGGGATTATACAGGCTTCAGATTATGTGTGTGAGTGACTGAAGATGACTCCCTCGGGTCAGTAACGCTGACCACTGTAATCGCTCTTCATTGTGTATCACAAAGACTGACAGGAAATAACAAACAGCAAATAATTGCAAACATCTGCACTCCCTCTCACAGAGCTGAACGCAGATGATACTGTAATTTACCAAGATTGCTCAACAAACCGAACTCCGTTTTGAGATTTTGAAACAGCACTGTGTGTGTGTGTGTTAACATATCTGACTGCCTGTTGTAATACACCTTGCTAAAAACAGTCACTTTAATCTACGACAGATTTTATAATCTGCCTCTTCTAAAAAACATCCCAGTATTTGTGTATGTACCTGTGTGCCGTGCGTGTTTTCACGACTTCTTTTAATCTGTATTTAGAAAGCACAGATTGAAAAAGCAAACTGCAAACAAATGAAGACAAAAGCAGGATTAGACTTCCTCAAATCTTGAGTTCCCGGGAAAACTCAAATAGTGATTTGAGCTCAAGCCTGATTGAATTTATAGTGCGTGCATGGCATGTGTGTTGGCATCCCGGCGTTATTTGTTTAAGAGGTTCTTCCTCTTTGATCTCTTCATCTGACACACAGCAGCCGAGGATGAGGGTGATAAAACTGCAAACCGTGTCAATAAAGGTACGTTCACACAGACAAAAGCAAAAAGACAAACTGTAACACAAAACCGCAAAACATTGTTGTGTAGAATCATGGTAAACCCTAAGGGAACAATATCTGCGTATGAGAAAATCTGCATAGCGTCTACGATGAGGCCCAAATACGATGCAAACAAAATTGTGAACGAACCACTTTTGCTATTTTGCACACTCGGATGTGGTGAGGGTGCAGAATTGCAGATATTGATTTTTTGGTTAGAAGAAATCCATAACCTCCTGTTCATAACAGATGCCCATTAGATCCTGAAGTTCAGAGAGAAACATCCCTATTGTGGCCACTAAAAAAATAGAGCCAAAATGTTTTTGAACAGGGTGTGTGAGGAAGTGAAGTACCTGTCCTCAGGTGCATCAATGATACAGGCAGACTGTGTGAAACGTGACTCCAGCGAGCCTACAGAGGTTTCAAATACGCTCACGCACACACATATAGCGTGAAATGAGCAATGGAGGATTGTCTTTCATTATCGATGCTCCTCTGCGAGACACTCGATACCTTTTTAAAGGCAAAGGGAGGGCGTATGCCTACTACAAATGCTAAAAGCAAATCAAATCCCATGCAGAAAGGAGTTAAAAAGTAATGCATGTGCCTGAGGTGTTGTTTCTAATACTGGGTTAGAACTACATTACCCATAATGCATCAGGATGGCAGACTGGAGTGTAATGAGATTTGTACAGGCACTGACCCAGATAACCAAGCCCGCAGTGGACGAGTGTGTGTGAGCGTGAACGCATTGCGATTTGCCTTTGCGAATTCAAAAAAGCAAATGTCTGGAATAAAGTTACATGTGCTTTTGTTTTATCGGACATTCACGCATCCACTGTGAGCAGAAGAACAAACGCATTTGGTGTCTGTTAGCATAAGTGTGTCAGCTTCTGTGTGTGAACGGTGACAGCTGGAGAGACAGTGGGATACAGTATTGCGGACAAGGGCGGACTTAGTACTTTGATATGTGTGCGAGTGCTGGGAGGTGTGTGTGTGCGTGAGGATTATCGCCAACCGAGCAGAAGAAAAATAAGCAAGAGATGTATTTCAAAATTCTCAAATTACATAACTATGTGCAGATGTAACACACAGATAAAACTATCAAACATCCCTCCTGGACAAGCATACGCTTTTGATTTGTAGTGGACGTCAAAGATTCCTCCGGCTGTGCGGTCACATTTGGCTAGTTTTCTGTTGACTCAGGAACAATAGTCCCTGCTCAACCAAGCTCAGCCAAATGGGACGAATTAGGCCAGGTTGCCTAGCGCCATGCTGGTCGCCCCTGACAACCCCAAGGCCTCCAGCTTGGGAGCAAAAGGGAAGGTTTTTTGCAAAGGGGCGGAATAGAGTTTCATTCGGCCGCATGCTCTCACAAAACACCTCCCCCAAGGCTCGCAAAACAATGTCGGCCGTGTCAAATCAATCGGCAACGCCCAAGGACATCAATATGTGGCCAATAAATCTCGCTTGAGGGAAGCCCACTTTCTCACCTCTCCGGCCATATGGGAAACATTGTAATAACGCATCCGCAACGCTCGGCCAGCACAGATATGCCAGTTGAAGCATTGCAGCACATGGGCGGTGCCGTATTAACCGTGGCATTCGCACAGGTGATAGAGTATCGTGAAAATGAAAGACGGAAAGGTGATAGTGGAATAAAAGTAGGGCTCAGAAAAGGGGCGATGGAGAACGTAACAAAAGACACAAAAGCTTGTCTCCTTTGAGGAACGGCTGAGTGTAAAAACTGCGAGAACGTACACTAGTAAACGACGCTTCAAAGGAAAGTGTGAGACAATACAACACAAAGACAAGAATATCATGATGAGACAAACGGGGAGAGTGAGAGAGAGAGAGAAACGGAGTGAGACAGACCGAGATGATGTCAGCCCTGTAAGTTTTGAGATGGCCCCTCACAGAGGAAAGCTGAATCCAAGCTGTTCTTTTTCATACAGTGAAAGTGAATGGTGATTTATAATAGGGCTGTGTATCGGCAATAATCTGGTGATACGATACGTATCACGATACAAGGGTTGCGATACGATATGTTGAGATATATTGCGATACTGTAAGCAAGACGATATATTGGGATATTTCTTATTTTAGGAATAGGAGAATAGGATATAACTTTAGGAAAACTGTCATTTAGAACACACCACCATACGCAAACCTTAGCAAAAAAAATCTATTTACTTGCATATCTATCTATCTATCATTATATATATATA
>NW_015506790.1:141692-169628 GCF_001515645.1 Sinocyclocheilus grahami
ATATATATATATATATATATATATATATATATATATATATATAGTATATATAGTATCGCCAAACTAAATATTGTGATACTCACGTGTATCGATATTTTCTTACACCCCTAATTTATAATGCCAAAAACCATAACAGTAACACTATCTAAGTCTTATTTTGAAAAATTCTGTAAGAAACAGAACAAAATTTACTGAAAATCTTCCCCTTCACCGAAGCTCACAAATCAAACTAGTCAGTTCACTTGGCGGCAATAATGTATAGGTATTTCATTTGACCTGTGACAACACGGAAGGCGACGCCACGCCCATGTAGTGCGTGTGATGGTGTGCAACTACAAGGATGGAGCAAAAATAAATAAAATTTGATAGTGTTCCAGTATTCCCATCTGCTAGCATCTATACAAACATGCATATGAAAGAAACTATGACATGGAGAGACACCACAGCGGCCATCTTGGAAACCCCAACAATATTGTATATTAACATATAAACAGGAAATACGTAAATTTAGGGAAAATGTAGAACATGTATTAATGAAGTACAAAAATATAGACTACAGAACAAAACAGGAAGAAAATAGATTATTAAGGGATTAATAGAAATAGGAGAAAAACAGAACATCATAATAAGGGTGATTTTTAAATATTTACAAAATACACAATTATTCATAGAATTTAGTATAAGAAATTGAAAGCCATGAGGCTACACACTTCGGTATAGTAGGAGCATTCATAAAAATCATGGCATAGTTTGTTTTTAACTATTTGCAACTATTTAATTTTAATCACATATTAATCATAAATGCATTTATTCAAACTGTATGAGATGTATGAGATTGAAACAAGTTAGATTTATTGATGATAAATGCAAAAGTGGTTACTGTGTTCCGTGTATGTAAAACACATGCACTTTATTAGTACTATTACAGAAATCCAACCTGTTTCTTACCTGTGTTATGTATGACTAGTGCTAGGTATCGAGTTTGATGCTTTTTAGGCACCGACCGAATTGCCTCGGTACTATCGAGTATCGGAAAATGTCTTGTCGTTCGGTACCAAATTTCGATACCTTTGGGGTTAATCAAGGAAAAACACTAACGTTAGTTGTGTTCAATTTGGCGCGGTGCTGCGCAGACCGATCGGTGTTTGACATAAAAGTACCGCAAGAGCGATTCAAAAGCTTACGGAGAAGTCTGCTCTCATGGTACTTTGAAGTCAAACACGAATCGGTCTGCGCACCGCTGCACCAAGTCGAACACACTAGTTTACGCAGACCGACGCCCAGAGACGCGGCTCACACGTGAGGCTGTAGTGCATAAAAGCGTCCGACCCCCCGTAGATGTAAGGCTACGTTTACACTAGTGCGTTTTTTCGTTTTAAAACAGCTTTTTAAATTGAAAGAGTTCCTCGTTCCTACTGGCGTTTCCACTGCATAAAAGATCTCCGTCCACACTACAAAAACAAAAACCACCACTGAGTGTTTGTAATAACTTCCGATCGCGATCTAATGTGCCTTTAATGTGCCTCATATAATGTTGCTGAAATATGTTATTTGTAGCCTTTTATATATCGGGCTAATCTACTGCTTAGCTTTTCTCACATGAACATCTTGTATTGTTATGAAAATAGGGAGAATAACATGAAAATCACATTCACATCATATACTGTCGTAATCGTGTGTTTATTAGCTTCATGTTTCTTCCGTAGGAAAGTTTTTCTGGGTTTCTTATGTACAGAACTGAACACGGAAGTGTAATGGACATTTGTCATTGGAGACAGGGTGGGTAATAAACGCGTAATATGATTGACATATGAGCAGCAAATGAGCTTCCTCTGAGTCAGCACAGCGATCACGGAAGAGAAAACACAGACAGACAGCACTGGAAGCAGCTGCTCATCAGTAAAACAGTGGAAAATCTATAGAAATTATGATTCTGTCTGAACTATGCGTTTTAAATAGAAAACGCATAGTTTATTAAAACTATTTGCACTGATTTATTGTGTTGGTTACATTTTGTTCCTTTGTGCTTTTTTTGTTCCTTTGTGCAGTGGCTCGGGAGTTAAGTATTTGAGTCTGTAAAAACGTCAACAAGCTGAAAAAAATTTAAGGTTTTTTTTTTTTGAGTAATGTAATCTTGTTAAAACAGATTTCATAAAATTGGTATCGGAAAAAGTATCGTTCAGGAACCGGTATCAAAGTCAAGGTATCGGTATTGAAAAATTTTTAACGATACCCAGCCCTATGTATGACTGACAAATATGAATCAAGTTTATACATTTATTCATGTAAAACTGTGTAATCCAATTTTATATGCAATTCAAATAGGTCAGTTTTAAGTTTAGGCCAAAATATGGCAACATGCACCTTATAATGCTGGATGTAACCTGACATAAAACAGAGAAGACATTGAATGATTTCAGTTTACTTGGTAGAATGAACTACAATGATAATTATTCAGATTTTTCTTTTTTTTTTCTTTTTGATGTTTAACATTGCAAACTACCATCCATTGTCAAGAGCTGCTTGTCCATTCTGCTTAACATCTCCTTTTGTGTTTCACTTAAGAAAGAAAATAACACCGGCTTGGCTGTCACCAGACTAAGTAAATAATTTTTTGGGTGAACTTCTGCTTTATGCTGGAGAACAGAAGTCACATGAGTCGGTCCAATTATCACCTCCTGCACCCGCTAACTCCTGTGCCAGCTATGTCTTTTCTCATTAAACACCAGAGAAATCATTTTTAATCGCCATTCCTTACTCTCCTGTTGTGCGTGTGTGCGTTTAAAAAAGCGGACCCATATCGGGCACAGCTGCGATCCATTGTCCTGTATTAAGGTCATGCTAGCTTTACCTCGATCCAAATATATCCCTCCATCTTACGGGAAAATGCAAGAATTCCACTTCACATTCTCTCCCCTCGCTTAGCTGCTGACACACCTAAATTGGTGAGCGAGCTGATAGCAGAAGCAGAGGTGTGAGGAGAAGGGGAATGAGAGGAAGAGTGTCATAATGAGGGGATGAGAGCATTCGTTTGAAGTGAAGATGGACACATGCCAGTCCAGCTGTCCCCTCTCTGATGTAGGCTATCCTAACTCCTGTAAAAGCACACACACACTTAGACTGAGGGGGAAAAAATGACGCATTTGTCTGAGACATACCAATCTAGGCTTATCCTGCTTGTCGGGGGCTTGAGGGTAGGGGGTACTTACAGCTGTCAACCGGTGGGCTCTGATGGCATTATACATCCATATATACGTATACACACAAACACACGCATATGTGCAAAACGGAAATCCAGTGTTGTTGTCAGATGCCATTAGGATGGGATTAACCCGTCGTTGACCATTATCGAATAAAATGCCGTGAATAGCTCGCACACACATGCACAATTACGTCTATGGCTGTAACCCTTTAAGGGTGAAGATTAGAATAACACAAATACCAGCCAGATTAATGGTGAGGGGGAGGGTGTTTTGGACGGGTGGCGAGACGGAGACGGGGTAACGTCTGCAGGGTTCGCTGGAATGTGTGTGTATTTGAAGTGTGTTGATTTGCATTCTTCACGTCTGTGGTAGCCGTACGCGCCACAAGTCAAGGCAACATAAACACTAATAAAGCATTAAAAGAGCTCCTGCCAGACATTTGAAACCATCCAACACACACACACACAAACACACACACAACTGTACGCTAAGAGTGTGTGTCCCATATCTTCCCTCTGCAGTATGGGAGAAGGAGAAATTTGGCAGAGCATGAAATAGACCACGGCCATAGGAGCGCATCTATACACACACACACACACACACACACACACACAGGGAGAAAAGCATCGCTCCATTCAGTGGGCTGTTTTAGCACTGTGGTGTTTTGTTTATGAGTACTGTGAATCATTGGGGTGGTATTGATGACATCATAATTGGCCTTGTCATGTAACTGTGACACACTAACAGGATTCAGGAGTGATTCATAAATTCACAGCCACCATCTAAAATCAACAAGAAAAACAGTAAATCCAGTCATTTGTTTCTGTCTAAACGGTTTTCCTTCTTTTAAGTAGAAATGTGAAAAACAACCTATTAAAAAAAAACTAGTTAACTAGATAAAAAAAGAGTTTAAAAACATTTGGTTAACTAGTTATTATTGTAACCCTAACCCTAACCCCAACTATACATATGATTTAGTAACTATTCATAAATTCACAACCACATCTAGAATTGTTTTAATTATTTTATTGTCTCATCAATCAAATCATATTATTATTATTATTATATGAACAAATCATATTGTAAACAAATTATTATTATTATTACATGAAAACAATTGTATACATATATAAAACTAATAAATATATTATTATTCTACTTCTTAATAATAATAATAATAATAATATAGCAAAAAAAACTAGATGAACTAGTCCTCACTAACTGACTAGTTGGTTCTTGGACTAGTTGACCATCTTGTTTTACACCCTGACTGTGCTCTCCATTCCACTCCAGCATTTGGATCAAACCTTCATATCTCTCAATCATCCTCTCCCCCGAAAGCCCCTGCCTTGGCCTGATGATTGAAACCAGACTTTAGTGTAGTTCAGCCACCCCCGCATTCTCCCAGCGCTCCAGCACGCAGTCACCCCGGCATGCCCCCAACCGCAAACTCCAGGCACGTCGAGGTCAGCAGCGCTGACCAGTGTGTGTGTGTGTGTGTGGGAGAGATCGTGAGCAGTGGGCTTCTGAACGGCTCTGTTTAGCAGCGGTCAGTCTACGATGACACATTGTGGCCCAAACACACAAAAACAGCCTTTTACAGTCAGTGCTGCATAAATACGAAGTTAAACATGCTCAGAAACAGAGCCAGAGTCACGTCCCAATGGAGATCTCTTAGGCTCACCGTGTAACCACGCTATGATTAGCATAAATGCCACATAATTACCCGTTTCCTGCAGTTAAACACCATTACTGCGTAAATGATGTCAATGCCTTCTGTTCAACGATCAATAATCCTCTGAGTATGACAACTCAAACCACACCCAAATTCCCTCTTTTTCTCCTCTGTTTCTCTCTCTCCACCCCTCCCCTCCCCTCGATCTAATATGGTCAGCACAGTGGGAAGGAATCCATCATTACTAAGGAAACTAGGGCATCCCGTATGAACTTGCGTAGTCGTTTGAAAGCATGTGTGTGAGTGCTTGTGTATGCGTGTGAGAAATAAAGTCATGAGCAAAATTAGAGACAACAGAGTTTTTGGGTCACCTGACCTCTGACAACAAAAAGCCTGAGAGAATGGAATCAGCCAGTTGCCATGAGACCAAAGCACCCAATAATAATCCCCCAACAGTCAAAAGGGGGCTACGTGTGCATGTGAGAGACAGATAGAGAAGGGCAGAATGACTTGGTGTTGTTTGCTTAGCGTTCCAACACCCTCAAGTAGCCTTGAAAAAATGGCTCAACAATAAAGACGGCCTGAGCCCAGTGGGAGAGTGTTTCAGGCCAGTTGACAGCACATTCACTTGCTCTATTGGCCCACTGTTACACTGTAACTACATATTATGTTCATTATTCAGGTGTTGTTGTGCCTTTTTATTTTATTTTTTGGTGATGTACTGAACATTGTTGAATTCTGTTGATTTAAATGTCAACCTTTTATTATTTCATTAAAAATATTAAATAAAAAATCGCCATTTTTATTTTCTATAAATATATTTTAAATGATTATATATTTAGTATGTATATATATAATATTGTATATACGGTTTCATTATTATTATATACAATACATTTTATTTAAAAATATATTTACATTAATATATTGTAATTATAATATATTGTATTTTATAATAATATTTTTCTAACACATTTAAATATGTCACCAAGGTAATGCCATGCCTTGTGGTAGTCTTACACAAGTTAGAATGGGTTAAAAATGATAAACAAATCAGTTTTCCATTTTTTATTAACTATATTGGTAAATGAAATAAAAAAAATTAAATTAAATAAGCTATACTTATTTAACATAAAAATATAAAAATATTATATATTTATATTTTTACATTTGTATTTCATTTTTTATTTATATTTAACTAAAATAAATATAAATATAAATAAATTTATTTAAATAAATATATATAAATAAGTTTATTTATATTTAATATAAATATATTAAAATATTTTATATTTAAATTTATATTATATATCATATTTTATAGTATATTCACATTTAATTATAATAAATTCTATATTTTACATTCACATTTTCTTAAATATGTAGGTAGGTAATGCTACGACGTGACAACCTTTTCCATGTTTTCAAAATTATTTTATTTCAAATAAAGTACTATTTATCAAAAAAATCCTGAAGAAAAATGTATCACAGTTTCCACAACAACTGTTTTCATCATTAATAATAATAAAACATTTTAAGACCAAAGAAACAAAATGAGCGTATTAGAATGATTTCTGAAGGATCACGTGCTGAAAATTCAGCTTTGCAGTAACAGGTATAAATTACATTTGAAAATGTATGCTGTAGAAAACAGTTATTTAAAATGATTACTGTTTTCCGATCAAAATAAATGCAGCCTTGGTGATCATAAGAGAATGGCAATGTATTCAGAAAATAGAATAAAATATACATGTTTATTTATGTGTAGATATTGCTGTTTACTACTATGTATGTATATTTAAGAAATAAGATGGAAAAACATGCTTTGATTTTGTCAAACTAAATGTTTACTGTATTTCATTTCTTACATTACACATTTTGAATCTACTTAGAAAACAATGGCTATTGTCAATTGACATGTACAAATATCAAAATATAATAAGTCAAAAGACTAAAAAAAAAAGCCATGTTTTTTTTTACTTTGTATTTACATCTTCCAGACCCAGAGGAAGCGAATTAAAATCCTTTAAAGCAGCAAAGCCAGCATAAGCACATTCTTTGGGTAGGAATCACCGAGTGGGCTCAGTGAGACAGCACTAACTATACATTCCTCTGTCCCACTAAAAAAGAAAAGGAGGGACCGAGGGGGAGAGAGAGTGAAAGAGAGGCTGCAGGGGAGAAGAGAAAGTCTTCATCCCCAAGTCATTTGCCTAAAAAGGATGTGATGAATGAATGTCAGAGACACAAATCATCCACCTCATGTTTAACAAGAGACTCCCCCAGTCCTCAGTAAGGGGGGGGAGATGGAGAAAGAGTGAAGGGGGAGGGAGGATGATGATGGGAAGCAATTTTTTGTGTCCTTTGGCAAAAGGCACTGTGCGTAACAGAGTTCACATTGACTTGCTAACCATACAGGACTGAAATGGTAATGAAACGAGAGCCGCTTTTGTGTTTGTGTGGCCAATGCGATACAGCTCACCTTTCCACTGAAAAGGACATAAGAAGTGAATCAGTGAGTCAACTGTGAGATCAAATGACTGGACTGGTCTTTGTGAGCGCGATACAAGTTGGCTATCAGCAGTTCCACACACACACACACTCACTTGGGAAATTCCTATCAGGGTGTGATATGTCGACTCTCAATGTGAAATTTAAAGCAATGTTATCACTTTTATTGTAATTGTCACAGATGTGTGTGCGTGTGTTTGTGAGTGTGTGTGTCCCACAGTTCGCAAATAGACCTCGAGAGGCACAAAGCTACAGCTTGCGGCCGTCTGTTCATATTCCACGACTCTCTCTTCCACAGTAACCCATGAATAAGTCAGCGATATGGAAATGTAAAAATATGTCGCTTGTTAGAAGTCGCGTAACACTTTTAGACAAGAAAAAGAATAACTCCAAGGCTCTTTGGGACAAAAATATTTTGCTTAGTGACGCACAACCAAAAAATATTCCGCCGAAACAGCAAAAAAGTAGTTTTGGTTTCAGTCTAAATAGTTTTTGAGGGTTGAAATCATTGACTGAAACAATGATGTTTAATTAGCGTGTCTCTGATGGCATGTTTTGACTGTTTCAGTGTCTATTTCATCCACACAACTTGAATAATCTTCAACAGGTAAACATGTCAGCAGTGTGGACGCATTTCACTGTGACCAAAAATGATGCCACAACCGTAAAAAATGAAAGATTTTTTTTTTGGTTTATTAGAGTATAAGAAAACACTTTTCAGTCTTTCTAATTCTAAATTTCAAGCTTATTTCAATGTATTACTTGTTATTTCTTTGTGAAATTTACTATAAGTTTCTGAGTAAACATTTCTTCACCATTTGTTTTTTGTTCTTTTAATGTAACATTTGTTCAGCTGAAATATCAGGAGACGGCTTGCTGCAAAAGAACTTTACTATGGCTGGTTTAATTCATTACCTGAGAACATGACACCTTGCAGGCATAGTTCAATTACCCAAATTTAATTACTGAAACTTTCGGCTAAATAAAAACTATTATTAGTGTTTCCGTAAAAAAATCTTTTTGGTGCATCACTTATTTTGCTATAACATATTTAGACTGAATCACAAGCCATGGGTGTAACTGGTGGTTTAGTTTCGTTTATCTGCTGAAAATATCAAACATAGTTATGCTCTTTGTACGGTGTTGTAATTAGACGTGACACGCGGATGTTATAAGGCCTCCAAAGTTTACAACCGCAGCACAAATGTGGCCCCTGCCAGATTGATTGAATGTATTGAGATGGCTGACTGGGATCTGTGCCATCGACTGACTGTATGGATACGGGCTGGTCTAATCAATGCTATTGATCACAGCAGGGGGTTTCAAGCACGGTGGGGGAGGGTGATTCAGCCCCCCAAATATTTCACACTGTGACCCTTCAAAACACATTCCACCAAAACACTGAGCTGTTCTCCTCCTCCTCCTGCTTTTTTATTTCTCTCACACACATATCCCCCTTTATAAACACCCCCTGCTAAAGCAACCCTAACACTTAACCCCCTCCCCCCATCTCGTTCTTTCACATACACGCATAAAGCCCACCCTTCCCCCATCCTCCCTTCTCTCTCTCTTTCTCTTCCCAACAGAATCAGGGTGGAAACCGAAGCCGAGGGAGCGCTTTGCCGCACCAGTTCACTTGCCGTTTATTAGGAGAATAAATGCAAACATCTCTGTTTACCTTTGAGCAGAACTTGTCCCTCGATGATGACGTCGGCGGTCATGACGTTGTACTCGTTCTCGGTGAAACCCGGCTGACATGGCATCGCTACCGTGCCCTGGACCGCCACCTGCCAAAAAACACAAAAGCACCAGACAAATTAATCCCCTGATTAATGGTGATTAATAAACAGCACGTGCCAACCTACACCACAGCAGGAGCCAAATATCCAGAATCCCTAGAGGAATCGATGGACATAACGATCACGCTCTTTCACCATAAACAGAGGAAATGAGGCAGAACTCTGCTCAAGAAAAGCACCGTGATGAGACTTTCCAGAGCCGTTGAGTCCATTGATCACGCTCCAAATGAACTCTTTGAATTACCAATGCTATTGTATTTTTCACCGATTACTCGCTAATTTGCAGCAGATCAGCGAAATTAAATAAGGCTTAGTGAAACCCGGCTGACATGGCATCGCTACCGTGCCCTGGACCGCCACCTGCCAAAAAACACAAAAGCACCAGACAAATTAATCCCCTGATTAATGGTGATTAATAAACAGCACGGGCCAACCTACACCACAGCAGGAGCCAAATATCCAGAATCCCTAGAGGAATCGATGGACATAACGATCACGCTCTTTCACCATAAACAGAGGAAATGAGGCAGAACTCTGCTCAAGAAAAGCACCGTGATGAGACTTTCCAGAGCCGTTGAGTCCATTGATCACGCTCCAAATGAACTCTTTGAATTACCAATGCTATTGTATTTTTCACCGATTACTCGCTAATTTGCAGCAGATCAGCGAAATTAAATAAGGCTCATTGCACAACGATATACTGCATTGCTCTAATTCTCCTCTTTCAAGGATAGCGAGGGGTTTCTCTTTCACCTCCTCCCCCTCCGGCACTAGGGCATCTGTTATTTTGAGGTAGGTGTAATTAGACTGATGAGGTCAGGAGAGCGAGACGTTAGAAAAGCAGAGCTGACCAGGCTACGCACACTCTACCTTGAATGGCATGGTCTGGTGGAGCACTTATCACATAAAAACACAAACACACACTCACGCAGCTGGCGAAAGCGCTCTGGCGACAAGTCACAAACCCTCCTTTATGGTTTACGCTTAAAAACAGGCGCTCACACCTAGCATTTAACGCTCAGGACAAAGCCTTATTCATTCTCGACTTGTATTAGAAAAATATACAACCAGCTTTGAGTCATTCCATCTTAATAGCATGAACAGCATCTGATATGACACCCAAAGTCAGGATCTCAGTGAAGGCAAATAGGTGAATTTGGATTTTAAAAGAGGCTTGAGAAGATCAAAGGTGACGTCCACTCTGTGAAACAGCCTCTTTGTGTTGGAATAAGATCAGAGGCTTGAAGAAGACGGCTGGCTGTGTTTGTTAATGACCCCATAGTCAATTGATCAAACATGTTAATTACTTGTTAGCTCAGTGGATGCTGACTTAATGTCCTACACAAAACGACTCATCCAACATTTGCTTTTGTGCTAACAAAGATCACCATCAACCATGAGCTGATCAGGTTTTTGATGTCGTCATCATCTCCATCTGCCTTGCTGATGATATATCTGCAGAACACCTATATAAAGCTGGCACTACAGGGGTGTGTTTGAAAATCTGACTTTAAACTGTCCTGTCAGCAATTGCTTAGCAATATGCTGCCTCTGCACATCCACACAGAGTGAATGATTCTAGATGGAGCCGCACTAGCGGCCCTGCTGACATGAAGAATCAGAGGCAGAAAGAGGCAGCAGATGCTATAAAGCTAACGGTGATCGAATAAAGGCACTGTCACTATGGCTTTATAGTGCCTGAGATAAATTACAATGAGATTTGTGTTTAGAAGTTACAACTAAACCTATTGAAAAAAAGTGCAGTGATTATTTTTTCGCTAACAGAATCTTTTTTTTTTTTTTTTTAAGATTCTTTTACATCATCACTTCGCTCTTGACATTATGGTGTTGCATATTACATGCTCAGTCTAAACATTCTATTAATTAGGCTATATTTTTATTAATACGTCTGTTTATTATAATTACACGTGTTTCAGTTCAGTTTGTTGCAGTGATGATTTAGTTCATACAAACATTAAGCCATTTAGAACGTAAATATAATTTGTATTTACATAGAACAATATAAAAATCGTTCGTATCACTTGGATGAAAACGTTTTCGTTATAACAATGTTATTTTTTTTAAACAACTGCTCACTGTATGTGAATTGTTCTTCAATCTAGTGTTAAACATATTGCCAGTGCGTTTAATTCTTTCCTATTGAAAAAAAGTGCAGTGATTATTTTTTCGCTAACAGAATCTTTTTTTGTTTTTTTTAAGATTCTTTTACATCATCACTTCGCTCTTGACATTATGGTGTTGCATATTACATGCTCAGTCTAAACATTCTATTAATTAGGCTATATTTTTATGAATACGTCTGTTTATTATAATCACACGTGTTTCAGTTCAGTTTGTTGCAGTGATGATTTAGTTCATACAAACATTAAGCCATTTAGAACGTAAATATAATTTGTATTTACATAGAACAATATAAAAATCGTTCGTATCACTTGGATGAAAACGTTTTCGTTATAACAATGTTATTTTTTTAAACAACTGCTCACTGTATGTGAATTGTTCTTCAATCTAGTGTTAAACATATTGCCAGTGCGTTTAATTCTTTAACAGGCTCGTTACGAATCGGACGCTTCTCGGTTCAATAAATCAGCGAGTTGTTGGCTCGAGAACAGCTCTGCCCAATTCGCCCACAGAACCGGTTCAAAGATTCACTGGAAAGATTCGACTCAACATAATGACTCGTTCACTAATCGGACATCGCTATCAAACAGCAGCTGGGTTTTAAACATGTGGAACCGTTATATCACACACAAACAGATGTAAAATGCGACATTAATGTTACACTTTAAAAACATGCCGCAATAAGACATTTACGAGGCCAGGACTGCAACTTCTGCCTACTGCAGACCACAAATACAATAAAAACATTGAAACCAGGGCCAAATGTTAACTTTATTGCCATGCCGATTTCACACGTTTGCTTCCATCATAACATAACAATTTGCTCGCAATTCCTCATCTGAAACAGCATGACTGCTCCCTGCGTTCAAATCTTAATTCTGCTGGACTCTGCATTTTCAGAAATTCAGAGGGCAGCGGACCCGAAACCTGACAGCACGATTCATCTGTCCGATCGCTGATTCGGGTCAGAGTGATTTGTCATTTTTGGGTTACGCACAGAGCTGTTGTTCGCCGTGAGATTTCGCATTTGCACATCTAAAAGAGACAGAGTCGGCGGAAGAGGACACCTCAATGGGCTGTTCATTAACTGAGTATTGTTACATTTGTTTCATCAGTCGGAAAGGGACCACTGTGACCTAATCACCTCCCCGAGGGCAACTTTCCCATCTCGTGCCAAAAGAAACGAGAGCGCGTTTGAAAACCCGCATTCATCTGCGACTGGCTCCGGTTCAGCACGGGACGGTTTAAACGGGGCTGCCAGTACGGCTACACAACACACAACCATCGCACACGGAGTCTAAACCTCCTGTGAATAATTATGAAGCAAGAATAATACAAATAAAGACAAACGGAAAATCCCATAGTACCGAATTTGATCTAGGCATATCGCCCTATTTAAATGTGCTGCCACTAAGCAAAATTGTTTATTTTTATTTTGACTAATAAACGCACACAAATAATTCCTCCACAGTTTACAAACACCACAGAGTATAAATAGCAGCAAATACGCCAAAACCCAAACATAAAGCAGCACCGCTACAACGCGCAGCTCGTGCGCTTTTCGGACCCTCGATTTTACCTGCAGAGCGGCGAGAAGCCCCAGCATCACGCCTCCCGAACGGTACATCGTTTAAATTCCGTCCTTTGTGAAGCAACCGATAGAGTTGGCCGTTTTCCGCTGCGTTATAATGTTCCGTGCGGTAGCGGCGGCATGTAGCGACAGAATCGTCCCTCCGTCTCTTTCTGGCACTGATCAGTGCTGCTCTCGGTCTGGTACTGAGGCTCCGCTCGCTCGTGCAGTTCAGCGGCAGCGCAGCGCTCTCAGCGGCGCCCTCTAGCCGCGCTCAGTGGTACTGCGCCAGAGAGGGGGCTCCTTTCCTTGTCACCCCCTTCAGCCTCCGGAAGTCACAGCGAAGAAGACAAGACCCCGCCTTCTTCACTACAACAAAAGGAAGATCTTCTTTCTTTAACCCCGCCCGGCCCCTTAATGCCCACTAATCGGCAAAAGGGACTGAGAATTCCTGGATTTAAAGTGCATGTCTCATACTGGTGGGCTGCTTTGAAAATCTAATGTTGTGGTAGTAATTCTAAAAGCATTTTTAACGACCTCATGCGCACACAGTCAGCGGGTCATTATTGCAAAATAAACCTAAAAGTGGGATCAGGACCCTCAAGAAGTTAATCTACTAATAAATAAATAAATATATGCACCTGAAATTGGAGTTCAAATTATTTTATTATGTGAGGAGAGATTGAGAAGTGTTGAAACAAATTCATGTCTGATGAGTTAGGGGTTTATTTTGCCATAATGACTACTTATTACAGGAATATTTGAGAAAGCATGGACATGAAACAGCATTTGTAGTAGTAGCATATACACTGTTAAAAATAAAGGCTCCAATTTTTTTTCAGCAGTGTCATACACTCTAAAAAAAAAAGTAAAAAAAAAAAAAAAAGGGTTTCACAGTGATGCCATAGAAGAACCTTTTTTTTTTTTGGTTCCACAAAGAATTTTTCAGTGAACAGTGTGAATAACATTTTATTAATAAAGAGCCTGTCTTTACTATAAAGATCCATCAATGCCAATAAACAAACTTTATTTTTAAGATTGTAGAAGAACCATTTTTGGGTTCCACACTCTTAAAAATAAAGATTACAAATAGTTTATTATTATTATTATTACTTATTATTGTCATTATTATTATTATTATTTTTTTCTTTTGCTGTGATGCAATAGGGAAAAAAAACATTTTGGGTTCCCCGAAGAACCTTTCAGTGCCTTAAACCTTAACAGTTCTTAAAAGTGAGAAGAACATTTTAATAGTCTTAAAAAAAAAAAAACTATATTTTTTTGTACAATGGAAACCATAGATGCCAATAATGAACCTTTATTTTTAAGAGTGTACAATGGAAAGTTTCCATGAATGCTAAAGGTTATTTATTGAACCATCAACACCAAGAACCTTTATTTATACATAGTCAATATTAGTTTTCGAGATGAATGGTGAGAATCAGAATCTGTAATAATAATAGAGAATCATCTCTGTAATAAATTCAGATAAAGTAATTCAATATAGGCAAATTTGGTTTTAGTTACGCCAAAAATTTCATGAGTATCAGATGGGGGAAATTATGCTTGTCTTATGCTGTGAATCTTAAACAGTGTGAATTGACAATGTAAATGGATTATATGACAGCGCTGAAACTTGATTAGGGAATTTGCTCAGGTGATGTCTTATTCCACTGCTGTACTATATTTTTTTGTACAATGGAAACCATAGATGCCAATAATGAACCTTTATTTTTAAGAGTGTACAATGGAAAGTTTCCATGAATGCTAAAGGTTATTTATTGAACCATCAACACCAAGAACCTTTATTTATACATAGTCAATATTAGTTTTCGAGATGAATGGTGAGAATCAGAATCTGTAATAATAATAGAGAATCATCTCTGTAATAAATTCAGATAAAGTAATTCAATATAGGCAAATTTGGTTTTAGTTACGCCAAAAATTTCATGAGTATCAGATGGGGGAAATTATGCTTGTCTTATGCTGTGAATCTTAAACAGTGTGAATTGACAATGTAAATGGATTATATGACAGCGCTGAAACTTGATTAGGGAATTTGCTCAGGTGATGTCTTATTCCACTGCTGTCTTGTGGGCATGACTGCGTCTCTAGTCGTGACAGGCAGGGACAGGGACGTGGAAACTGGCACTTGGAGTGCCTGTGAGAGCAGCGAATGTCTACAGAGCAGATGTCCTGCGCGCTCTGAGAGAGTCTCCGGTCATCAGCGCACACCACCATCTGCTCATCATTACCGGCCCGGCCGAAACACACAAACACACACACGAACTGTGGAGCCGCTGGTCTGTCTGAGCGACGCCAGAGAGGTTGGCCTTTACAGAGAGTGAGAGAGAGATAAGCGATAAAGAGGGAGGAACAAAGGGGAACCTGTAGTCCTACCATACATTTTTAAAGAGTATTCACCAAAAAAAAGAAAAAAGAAAGAAAATTGCACCATGTACTCATTCAAAACCCACATGAATTGATTTCTTCTGTGGAACAGGGTGAATTATTGAAGAATAATTACTAAATTTCAGTCAGGTCCTAACATAAAGTTAAGACCTTTATTATACTTTTATGGCTATTTTTTTGTCATTTCAGACATTGACAGTCCCAATTATTATTTAATTTCATTATGAAAAAGTAAGGATATTCACCAAAAAATTTGCCTTTTGGGTTCTACTGAAGAAAGAAAGAAATACAGGTTTAGAATGGCATGAGGTTGAGTAAATGATGACAGAATTTTCAAAAAGTGTATTCACAAAGCCTTTCTTTGTACATTGGTGTTACCTGGGAATTTCATCACATTCGTATGTTTGATTGTGGTATTGTCTTTGGCACTATTATTTTTCTCTGAATTTATTTTTGACCGGTATACTAACAGAACTGGATGAGTGATATCTTGTGTTCTCTATAAGATGATTTAAGGAAGGTTTTAAAGTTACCTGGACTGCAAACCAAAAATTAGCTGTAATATTATCTTCCTTCCATCTCACTGAAACTGATTCTTGAACTCTTATTACATTCTATCAGCTCATTACCTGATGCAAATTTATTCTGAATAGTTAATAAAGAAGGGCTACCAGGATTGCAGGATTAAGCACAGTTCAGAATGTAAGAGCTGGCCCCCGTTCATATAATGACTGTGAATTTGAATTCAATTGGTTTAATTCCATAAGATGTTGAATTGTAATTTGAATGGGAGTGACAAAAAGAGGAATTTTCTTTGTTGTTATTCGAAGGAATTCAACACAGTCAAAAAACAAATGAATACACCCTCAATTTACGGATAAAGCAACTACATTCCCTGATATGTAGAAAACTTTTTTTAAAAATCCATTTCTTTAAACTGTAGTAAATACTGGCAAAACAATTAACTCATCCAAAAATATTTTAATTATGCCATACAGCACCTAAATGTACACATTTTTAAATAACTTAAATGCTGATATAAAATAATCTATTTTTATTATTTATTTTTTAAAATACAATTATTCCACCATTATTATATAAAAGTATCTTATTATATAAAATAGTGTAAATGTAGTGCAATTAATACAAAGAAATATATACAAATACAATTTTAAACATTAGTTGTTAATATAATTAATATTAATTTTATTAGTATTTCTAACCTTGTAAAACCTAAACCATACCTATAGCAGTTGAATATAGAATCATTTTTAAACCTTATTCCATCAGTGTTATTTTAGATACAATTGTAGTTTTATATGAATAATTTTAATAAAATAATGTTCTTTCTATAATTTCTGTTTTCATTTTAATTTGAGTTATTTTTTAGTAATTTTGCTGTGTTTTCAACATTTTAAGATGGTTTTAAATGTCTATATTAATTCCTTTTTATTTCAGTTTTAGTTTATTTTTTAGTACATGAAGATAAACTAAATAAAATCCTAAATGTTGCTGAAATAAAAATATGATATTAAGTTTATTTTTGGTTAACATTTATTTTATTTGAAGTTTTTATGTTTTTTTTTTGTTTGTTTTTTTTTAGTTAACCATAATAGCCATCATTTAATTTTAAAGGGGTCATATGATGCTGCTAAAAATAACATTATTTTGTGTATTTGGTGTAATGAAATGCCCCGCCTTTTTGAAACTCGTAGATTTTTGCAAAACTCATCGGTCTGAAAAAGCGAGGTGTGCTGTGATTGGCCAGCTATCCAGTGCGTTGTGATTGGCCGAATACCTCAAGCGTGAGACGGAAACGTTACGCCCCTCACCATGCTGTGATGGCGTGTCCCAGCCGGAGCGAAGACACAAAAACATTAAAACCCATTATAAACAAGGCATTTGTTGCATCCAGTGGGGACATAATTACTGATTATAATGAATTATACTGTCTTTTTACGCGTTGCGTTGCATTGCATCATGCCGCGTAAACATAAAACCCTGTCTGCATTTGTGATCAGAGAAATGACAAACAACAAGTGCTACTCCACACTGCCCAAAACTCGCGTTTGAATCATCAGTGGCAAATGATAAAAGAAAACGTACTTACGTGAGTCAGAACTGCCGGCATTTTAGTCTAACGTTACTCTCCCAGGATCAGTAAACAGTCCTCCATAAAATGTGCCGTAGGTGTGGCTGACTCTTAACTTTTATAAAGAATATCTCTTTGGATTTGAGACTTTAGTCTTTGCAAATTTACAGATCTTCTTTATGCACCAAGAGCTTGTAACACTCCAAAGAGAAATGAAAGAATGAAATCGCATCATATGACCCCTTTAATTCTACTTCTTTAAACGCAAACTGCAATTCTTCACCCTGTTTGTCCACCTCATTTCAAATTCAGGGAGTGAATTGGAATTTAACAGACATTCTAAAATTAAATTCTTAAGACATGCAATTCCCCATTATGTACAACTAATAACAGCAACTACTTAATAATCACAAGTATTTAGCTGCTTAATGAATAATGTGGGAACAAATGATCAGTGAGGTCCTCTCAAAATCCATAAGTAGACACAGTCCACTGCTCCTGCAATGCTAAAAGCATTATGGTCAGAACGGGGGACATTATGGTAAGCTAGCTAACTAGCCATCACTCCTCATGGGAGGTCGGCCCTCACTTGAGCTTCAGACTCCTTACAGACTCCAGAAATAATTTGTTTTCCTCCAGACCACATTTTCCATGCCCTGAACCATATTTCAACCAGACCATGATTTTCATGCCCTGACATCTCTTTGAGTCACGAGTTATGTTGAATTGCAGCATCTGCTATGAATAAAATGAAATTGTGCAAATATTACACTGTCCCATACGGATATATGAAGATTTATTATCTGGTCTTCACACGAGTTAGAAATATTTAGAATCCATGCATTAATGATGCAGGAGACATGCCGGAAACTGTAGCTCATTATTAATTTACTTCACGGTGATTGGCTTTTGAATGGGGACACAGAGTCTCATTGGTCCGCTGAGAGATGGATATGGATGTATTAGAGTACTTTAACAGTTATTAGGGCTAAAGGTTGAGCTGAGAGTGTTTTTGTGTCTATCCTAAGAGCTTATATTAGATGTTTTTCACTAGTTTATATTCTCTTAGAGCAGTGGTTCCCAACCCTGGTCCTGGAGGCACCCCAACACTGCACGTTTTGCATGTCTCCTTAATCAAACACACCTGATTCAGGTCATCAGCTCATTAGTAGAGACTTCAAGATGTGAAATTTGTGTCCAAGAGAAAGGAGACATGCAAAATGTGCAGTGTTGGGGTGCCTCCAGGACCAGGGTTGGGAACCATTGTCATAGAGGACAGTCTTAAAGAGATAGTCATAATTTTCTGTCATCATGTACAATTCCAAACAGTGGCGAATGCAGTACCATGAGCACTCCGACTGACCTGAGGAATATTTTCTGTGTGAATATTTCAACAGTTATTATGTGTGTCCCGTATTTTTGTCAACTGAACAGATGATGCCATTTATTTGTGAATTAATCATTCATTTGACTTGGTTATTTCTTTTCAGTGAATTGGCCAAACAGTTTTACAAAAAGGTGAATCGATTCACATTTGTTTGGACCACTCTCTCACTGACACATCTGATGCGGCTCATCAGTTTGTAAAACAGTATCAGTATACTTAAAAACAGAGAGAAGAAACAGTTCTGGATGAAGTGGATATTTACCTTCAAACAACTGAAAAAAAGACTAATTTTTAAGAGGCAACCTTGAGAAATTTTAGCTACAGCTGTGTCATGTGAATAAGCACATACGTTTGTTTCTTCATCCGAACAGATTTGGAGAAATTTAATATTATGTCACTTGCTCACCAATGGATCCTGTACAGTGAATGGGTGCCGTCAGAATGAGAGTCCAAACAGCAACATCTCAATAATCCACAAGTAATCCACACAATAATTAAGACATTTTATCTTCAGTCTAATAACGCTTCCTCCAGTGAAAAAGTCCTTCCATTGTTATCCTCTCATATCAAAACTCACTGACATATTAGTTTATAAAAGACTGTTTTCACTTATAAACGACTGAGACAAGATGACATTTTCACTGGAGAAAGCAACATTATGGATATATGACTCGTATTTTAGCCAGAAGCAACACAAAACTATTCTCTTCAAAAGACATTAACTGCTGGACTGGAGTTGTGTGGATTACTTGTGGATTATTGTGATGTTTTTATCAGCTGTTTGGACTCTCATTCTGACGGCACCCATTCACTGCAGAGGATCCACTGGTGAGCAAGTGATGGAATGCTAAATTTCTCCAAATCTGTTCCGATGAAGACAGAAACTCATCTTGGATGGCCTGAGGAGATATTTTAAAGAATGTTTGTGTCCTACAGTGAAAGTCACTGGGGTCAAAAACAAAACAACGACATGAGTAAATTATGACATAATTTTTATTTATTTATTTTCTTTTTATCTATCCTTTTAAGACTAAATGCGATTAAGGCTACACACGGTCAATGACTTAAGTTTCGTTCTCTTTCTCTGTAGTGATTGTTCCCTGAGGGAGGTACGTTATGAGTAAGCTCTGATCCTATCTCCTGCTTATCTCATTAGCATGCCAGTGTGTATTTTCTACCAGTGAGTATGAGATGCTCTGCATGTTGAGTGTGTGTGTGTGTGCGCGTGTGTGTGAATTGAGTTAAGTGGGGTCACATTCTTGTACATTTCACTACAGTGTGTCTAGTCTACATTCTAAATCCATTTCTTCCCTTTTTCCACCAAAGCATCTCTCCTTTTTTTTCTTTTCATGGTTTCCTCAAGCTATTTTTTGAGTTTCACCTTAGGCTTCGAAGCACTAAAAAACCTGGAAAAGACAATCTAGTTTGAAACGCTTCCTAACAATCTCCTAAAAGTCACAGCCTAAAGAAAGTATCAAACTATTGATTGTAAAAAACAACGATGGCACATGAACAGTTCTGATCTAAATGTCAAGTGTCTGTCACAGAGGTTTATATGTATGAGTACACTCTTAAAAATAAAGGTGCTTCACGATGCCATAGAAGAACCTTTTTGTCTAAATGGTTCCATAAAGAACCTTTAACATCTGAAGAACCTTTCTGTTTCACAAAAGGTTCTTAGTGGTGAAAGAAGGTTCTTCAGATTATAAAAAGGTAAGAAAGACATGGTTCTTTAAAGAACCTTTGACTGAATGGTTCTTTGTGGAACCAAAAATGGTTCTTCTATGGCATCGCTTGAAGAACCTTTTGAAGAACCTTTATTTTTAAGAGTGTAAGCTGCAGAAATGCACTTGCATTCAATGCTCCGCTCTTCATAACCATGCTCATGTGACAAGCTCACCTTCACATGCCTCTCTTTGCATTTTTGTATATTAAACATGAAGTGGATTTGCTTTACCATCTGACAAAATGTGTGCAATATTGGCCTGTCACATTCATTAACAGATGATGCATAGAACAAATACTAGGCATGAGTCGACTGAATACACACACACACACACACACACATCTGTATATAAATGTTTTTTCATTATTCATCAATAGGTTTATAACATGTATGATCAAATTTAAAACCAACACGAAACCACATTTTAAAAAAAAGTATTTTTCAGTGCCACATGTGCCTTCAGAAATCATTCTAATATGCTGATATTGTAAACCTGAATTATGCTGATTGATAAAGGTTTTTGATGGTAATGCCTAGCCATTAATTGTGTAGTATCAGAACAACTTCTCCATCCGCTTGTCTGGACACAGAAATGCTGAAAATCACAAGCAGTCAAACAGCATTCAGTCACACTCACAGCACTCATTCAAACAGAGGTCTTGCCAGAGGTCATGGCAGCGAAAAGAAGCATCGTCCAGAGTTATTTCTCTCAACTAAATAAGGACAAAGCTAAATGTTACATCTATCAAGGGCTGATAGGTTTTTGTGCTGTTTGACTTGTAGAAATGTAGAAGTTGTTGACTGATCATATTCTAATGATCAATAAATGTAAAACAAAGAACTCTGACATTTTAAAGTTTAGTTCTACTTAATGCTAAGTGATAGCTTTTGTACCTTTTTATTTTTTTTATTTTTTTTGAGAGTGAAATTATATCCTCAATCCATGAAAAACTGAATTTAACATGGATGAAAACAAGGCTGTGAGGCATAAACGTATAGTCTTTACAATGGCATGCCCTGTATAAAGCTCCTAGATCATGCTATTTTCACTGTCAAACTGTCAAAAGTGTTTTATGGAGTTTTTTTCTCCTGATTTTTTTATTTTTTTTTAAGGGAAGACATTTAATCAGCTGAACAATCGGTATGTTGTTAAACAACCATACAATCCATTGAATGCACTTTACTTCTATTCCTCTTATCCCTGTTTCATGCCTCTCAGAAATTAACTATGGCACTACACTGACTAAGGTCTATTGATATCAGCAATATTGGCTTTGACTGTACCTGAATATGCTGACATTAAAACAACTTTTTTAATCTTCTCCAAAGAACTGCTTAGCAAACTCAAAAACCCTATACCGCAAAAAATGTTCCTTGATAAGAGTTTTTTTTTCCCCATTAAAGAACATTTAAAAATGACAGTTTTCAGCATTTCAGGTTAAAATGATTCAGCAATAGCTGTATTTTAAAATCATACTGCCGAATCTGAAATGCGATTTCTGAGGTTTCGTTTTCAATTCCATTTAAATGCCTGGGACATTGATATGCACATGTTGTGCATCACGTTAAAGAAATCATTTAGATAGACGGCACACATTCACTGCAGAGGATGCATTGGTGTAATGCTAAATTTCTCCAAATTTAAATTTTTGGGTAAACTATTTCTTTAAGTCTACAAAACTGGCCACAATTGTACTTATTCCTTTCTGTTGCCTCACTAATGGTGGTACCCATTTGTTCCGCATCTCTCACTCGATGAGCCTAATTACCCTTGTACAAAGGAGTCCAGCTGACTGTATTGAGGTGACTTGTTTTTGGAGGTTGGTGAGCTCTCATACACATAAGTGTGTGTAGACTAGCACACTCTCTCCTGCTCACACAAGGTTTAGGTAGCTGGCATGGGGTTCTGAGCAGATAATTACACTGGAGCAGTAAAGAACAAGAAAAGAGCTAAGAAGAAAAGGAACAGATCCCGTTTTTCTCCTCTTCACTTTACACACTCCTTTCTGCAGCCTAATTATCAGTGTAGCTTTGAGGTTAGGCGAAGGATTCTCACATCTCCCTCTTCTGAGCTTTTCATACTGTCAGCCTCTCTTTGAGACATGGAACAACTCTAAACACGGAGAAAAGACAATCTATGAAAGACTCAAAACTTGTATGTGAATTTATTTAAGGCTGCTATCTGAGGCTCATTGTTCATGTGAATGGTTTCTCTGTGATTTGAGAGCTTTAGAGATGAGCTCAGGAGGATTCAGTGTGTTAAGCAATGAAACCGCACAGATATACACAAGCACGGTTCTTATTGCTGGAGGCTACGAGGAGTTGCCTTGGGGATAAACATCTTTTAATCACCAACCTACAGGAAGATGATCATATATAAGAGTGACAAATATTATTATTATACTCATACGCTGCTGAACCAAGCATATAGTATTATTGCACATGTGCAAATGTGCAAATTTGCATACATTCCAAAATGTAAGGGTGATACAAATTTCCTGATATCATAATGAAGAAAAAAATCTAATTAAAAAAAAAGAAAGAAAGAAAGAAAGAAAGAAAGAAAGAAAGAAAGAAAGAAAGAAAGAAAGAAAGAAAGAAAGAAAAAGAAAGAAATCAAAAAGCAGTTTGGCGTAATCTAAAAATCTAAAAATAATAAAAAGAAAAAATTGAAAAACATATGTATGTCTGCCAAATGAAAGTAAATTTGATGTGACCAACATGATTAAACAGAAAATAGTATAGTTAAAGTTTTGAAATGTGATATGGTATGACTGCCCAAAAACTAAATAGAAAAATAATAAATATATTTAATAACAAATATATACACTCACATGCATCACACGTTCAAAGAGAAATACGAGAAAAAAATTTGCTTACTTTTTAGAATCATATATAAATATGACAAATAATAAAAAAAACTGCTTCACTGCTTATTACAGTTTTTCTCGATTGCTTAAACACATTTCTTGAAACTATGCCTCGTATTCTCAAACCAGTAAACACAAATCCATAACGTCTCACCCAATTCCCCAAACATCCTATTTTCAGGTCAAAATGAAGCACTACACTCAAAACCATTCACTCTTGCTGAAAAACCAAACTTTGGCCTCAGACATCACACACAAGCTTTCAAAAACACACACACTACAACATAGTCTTACACACTGGTGAGATAAATTCAAAACAATACTACAAAAACCAAAACCAAAAACCAGTAATAAGTTATGTTGCTTGTGGTTCTCCCCCTCAAGGAATGTTTCATATAATGAACACATGTGTATACATTTGCAATTTTTTTTTATTCCTTAATGTACTGTACAGTACAATACACCAAACAACAACAAAAAATATTCTGCCCCAGCATCACATCTTTTTTCTGGGTCAGGCCAGAGAATCTCGTCAACATCACAGGCTATACTGGCCCTAGCTAGGCAGCGGGGGGATATCCTCTTGCATGCCTGATCCACCCCTGGCATCAGCTGAAATGTCTAGTCAGGCTTCTTCCATTCCATCGTCTCTGTGTCCTACAAAAATATAAGTACTTATTACTGTAACTGTAACATCCTTTTTACAAAATGGAAGCAGACAGAAACTCTATCTGTATGTAAGGCAATTTGATGCATGTGTTGTAACAGAGTACAGCACTCAAAAGTTACAGTAGAGTACGTTGAGGTGCACCTACCTGTTTTCCTCCCTGGAGGTTCTTATGATCGAGGCAACGGTGAAGCAACTTAAGTTTGGCTGAACTCATTGCCCAGCCTCCCTCATAGTCATACCAATGGTCAACTAGTGGCACGTATTTCATCGGAGACTCCTTGTCTCCTTGCCCCTCATCCTCATCCTCATCCTCATCCTTCACCTCTTCCTCCACTCCTTACTGCTCTTGCTCATCCTCTTCCTCCTCCTCCTCTCTGGTGTCCTCGACCTTTTCAATCACATCTCTCTGGATCCATTGTTCCAAAACTGAATGAACTGACTTGGGCTCTTTTATCTATCTATTGAAGGTTCTGATTGGTGTGTGATACATTTTTGACTCTTAGTGTTTCCATGTGGGTAACTGTGTGCTAACTGAGCTCAAGCTATGGTGACTTGAGTGAACAATATTGAATGCTAGTGCTTTCTAAATGACAACATGGTCTAGGCAATGAGAAATGAAGGGATTTGTGTGTAGAGTTTTGCAATGACAGTTCAACAAATCTGATTCATGTGTCAAAAAGGGGAATAGTGTTTATAGTTTAGGGAAATGGGTGTGCTTTTTGATAAATGGCGTTATGGTTTTGAAATTTTAGTTCAAAAGCCTGGTGATAGTGTTTAAGCAATCGAGAAAAACTGTAATATTTGAAAAACATTTGTTTGTCTGTCAAATTAAAGTCATTTGATGTGACCAACATTCAGTACAAAAAATTAAACATGAAATTTAAGAATGTCATGTGGAATGACTGCCCAATTAACAATATTTATTAATATAAATATAAAAATCTATTTATTTATCTATTTATATATACAAATATATTTAATATAAGATGTGGGGAAGTCATAGCCTAATGGCTAGAGAGTCGAACTCATGACCCAAAGGTTGTGGGTTTGAGTCTCGTACCGGCAGGGATTGTAGGTGGGGGGGGGGAATGTACAGGGCTGTCTCCCACCTTCATTACCACGACTGAGGGGCCCTTGAGCAAGGCACCGAACCCCCAACTGCTCCCGGGCGCCGCAGCATAAATGGCTGCCCACTGCTCTGGGTGTGTGTTCACTGCTGTGTGTGTGCACTTTGGATGGATTAAATGCAGAGCACTAATTCTGAGTATGGGTCACCATACTTGGCCACAAGTCACTTCACTTACAGTCACATGTCTCACACTTCATGTATCACAAAGAGAAACATGCTTTTTGCTTGATGATTGCACTACACATGCACATGACATTTTTAAAGTCACATTTATTATGATAAATGTTACACTCATTCGCTGCTTAACCAATTTTATAACACTATTGCACATTGATTTTGTAACAATACCACCACTTTTATGTTCTTCTTTACACTAGACCGTTTTCTGATAATATTTGCAGTTTAGCTCCTTGCACACACAGACACCCCCTAAACCTGACCAAAATGCTGTCGTTATCAGCATTATCAGACATCCTGGTTGTTATCAGCCTTATCAGACATCCTAGTATTAGACCTACGACCTCTGACCTCTGACCTCGGTCACTTGCTAACAGTACGTGTTCACTGGTGCAGAGCTGAGCAGGCATTTTCAGTTCATTCTCTGTGGGAGCTGAGTGACAGGCTCATGTGGGGTATTGTGGAATTGACAGCACTGCAAGCTTTAAAAAGTTGAGAAATGCTCAAGTTTATGCAAATGAGAGGGGGAAAAAAAAACACCAGGCAGCATGAGAAGACAGTGATGTCTGTCATAAGCATTTCAAAATCTCCAAATAGTGCAGGAGGTGCCGGAGGATTCAGTGCTTAAATCACATTGTTACATATTCCTATACTTAATTCAGATTTCACATGCAGCTTGCAAATTCAAGATTGTAGCTGGGTTAACAAAAGTCTGTTATATGTGGGACCATGATATGATGCTTATTTATTTTTTATCCAAAACAATTAATTTATTGAAACATATCAAAAATATGCAATTCATACATAGAATGACTGCGCCTCTTCTAGAATACACCTCTTCTATGATGAGCATGTTTTTAATAGATGAATTAAAACTCATTTTGATATTTTTTGGATACATAAAATCAAACATGCCAGAGAGAAATTCTTGAAATTAAAATCTTATTAAGTAGCTTATTAACAATATTTGATTATTAGTAGGCATGAATGGAATATATAGAAAATATGGTAACAAAACTGCCTCACTGTTCATTAATATTTGAAAAAAGTTTGTCTGCCAAATTGTTTTTGATGTGGCCAACATGCAATGGGAAAAAAATTATAAAACAAGAAATAGTACTCAGGGTGTAAAATGTCAATCGGTGTGACTGTCTAAGAACATATATATTATATTTAATATATTTATTAATGTAAATATATTAAATATATTTATTTTGTGTATACGAGTATCACATTTATTCAAAGTACAATATGATGAAAAAAGAATAGGTTATTTTTGCTTGATGGTTGCACCACATGACATTTTTTGAGTCAATATATTTAAACATTTCTTGAAAATGGTATTTGCACAAAAACCTTCTGTAATACTGAATAATAAAGAAATAAATTAATAAATACACTTTAGATAAAGTTTAAAAAGCTTTTTGTACTTTTAAATTTTTTTTGCCTCTCTCGCTTCTTCAGGATTTTCAGGGTTGTGTAGGATTTTCAGAATATAAACTCTCTCTCCATCTCTCTACTTCTAACTCAGTCTGCCTCTCCAACATGCTTGTTAAATAATGTACTTTGATGTTTTTTAAATACATATCAGACGTGTGGGTTGCTAAGGGAGCCAACAGAGGTCTTTAGGGAGCACAGGAAAAGAGGTACAGAAACGAGGGATATTTCACCACCTCAATTCAGTCCAGACTATAGAGATAGAGAGATAAAGAGAGAATAAAAAATCTCTGCACTCCTTTACCTATTTCTACAACTGTATATTAAGAAAAGTATTTATGGCCTCCTCTGCCTCTGTTACTCTTAAATAGACTGCTGAGAGATGTTCTGAGCTCTTTCTACATTCTGAAAGATTTTCAACATGCTTTAAAGTTAATTTGAAATGGTTAGTGGTCTTCTCCCATATAAAAATGTTTGGGATTCCTTCCTTTCTATTTAAAAGTCTATTTCCTAGGACCAGTTTAATAAGAAATCTACTGGGCAAGTAATGCAAAATTCACTCATATGGAAAATTTAGGTCAGGGTAAGTATGTATATATATTCGCTTTCATATTAATACATTTCACTGGCCCATAAAATATCAACAGTATTTCATGATGTCAGTGTCACTGCATAGTCCAAAGGGTTTCAGTTTGTGCTGCCTGGTTCGTGACCCATTTCACACAGCTGTCAGATCCCCAGGATGTTGTCCAAAAATATCATCCTCAAAGATTATGATATATAGCTGCCATTTCTGATCAACTGAGAACTAACAGCTAACAGCTAACAGCTAATCAAAACAATGTCATTGTTGCAAGTCAGGAGCTATACGTTCCAAACTCTAGTTAGCAGCTCTTTAAGACAACATTTTTATTCTTTTGGCCATTCTAAGGCAGCAGTGTGAAGAAGGCAATCACAGAATGCACTGAAAGATCCATCAACATTAGCAGACAGAGCAGAAGTGGCAACTATGAAGATAAAGAAATATACTAAATTAAGTGAATTCCTGAAAGTATAAATAATTTGCAAAACAAAGCCTTCCAAAGCACTGAAGCTTTCTTCTTGTATTGTAAAATTTTTGCTGTGAAATATATATATAT
>NW_015506790.1:169725-177540 GCF_001515645.1 Sinocyclocheilus grahami
TATATATATATATATATATATATATATATTACATTAACAATGTAATCAATATTCTATTTATTAAATCCAAGTATGAATCTCATCAAGTTAGTGTTTTTAAGCATTTTACATTTATTCCAAAATAATAGATCAATGCAGTAACAGTTTAAATAATATATTATATTTTATCTGTGAACTTATGTTAAGCTGTTCTTTTTAATAGTTAACGTTTAACTATTTTTGAATTTTTCAGATAATCAGTCATCAAAGCTCGGTAAGTACTGGTCACAGAAACAGAGATTTACTTTAAATTTTACCAAGCTGATTACTCACTAAAAACTCCCACATATCATGTTTTCATGCCATTTTAAGTCTTATTTTGACATAACAAAGTGGTTATATCCATGTGTGTGAGTTGTTTACTTACTTTTTTTAATTAGTCGTTCATTCAGACTGATTCGCCAACGCACACAAACACAAGAGGCAGGATCACATGAACCAATCGCAGCCGAACATAACCAGTCATATCCAATCATATCGCGATGGAGGCTTTGCCTCCTCTCACGTGACTTTCCCCCATTCATTCCCAATTACCCCCAAACAAACTCATGGCATGCTTTAGAGCAGGGGTGGGCAAACTTGACCCTTCCAGGCCACGTTCCTTCAGAGGTTAGCTCCAACCCTAATCAAACACACCTGAGCCAGCTAATCATTGTCTTCAAGACTACTAGAAGGCTACAGGCAGGTGGGTCATATCAGGGTTGGATCAAATCTCTGCAGGAAAGTGGCCTGGAAGGGCCAAGTTTGCCCATCTCTGCTTTAGAGAGTCTGTTAAACCTCAATGGACTCAGGGGAGGCGAGAGAGACACGGACTTCTGCTGTAACTTTACCTGCTGGTGTCGCTGTTGGACAAAGTTTGTTTAGAAAAACTAGATTTATACACTTTTTAATGTTAAATGTTGTAATATTGGCATTGTTTTATTTTTGTACTATGATTTTTTTTGTCATCCAATATTTTGAGGAGACACTGCCTCCCTTGCCTCCTCAGAGGAAATGCCCCTGACATATATATGTATAGGCTACTTCCGTGTTATGTTTCCGACTTCAGACTTGTCAAAATGAATGCCTGGCTGAGGTACAAGTTGAATCATTAGTCATTAATTTACCAACATGCTAATGTTAACCTCTACATCATTACCTTACAACATGCTAATGCCAAACTCCGTCATTAGCTTAGCAACAGACTTATGACAAATTCTACATCATTAGTTTAGCAATTCATGCTATGTCAAAATCTATATCATTAGCTTAACAACAAACTAATAGCGCAAACTTCATGTTGCTTAGCAACATGGTAATGTCAAACTCTATTAGCTTAGCAACATAATGTCAAACTCTGTCAATTCTAATGTTCTATTCTAATGTCAAACTGTATCATTAGCTTAGCAACATGTCCCAGACCCATCTAAAACCAGGCAACAGACCAACATGACCAGGCTGGGGGACCATCTAAGACCAGAAAACAGTTTAGACTCGTTTTAGATATTGTTTTTCAGCAAGGTAGTCACGCATGAAGGTCTGTTTCTATAACTATGCTGTTTTATAAGGCAGCTTTATATGTAGGCAGGATACAGCAAGGCAGCTCACTAGGTTTTGGAACAGAGCCAGTATTTATCAAGCCCATCTTTCCTCACACATACACACTCACACACACACACACACACACACACACAGGTTTACATTTGTGAAAAGTGGGGACATCCCATAGGCGTAATGGTTTTTATACTGCACAGACCGTATATTCTATTGCCCTTTACCGATCCTTTCACCTCTGACCCCTGTTGCCATGACGCCCAACTCAAAACCCCTGGTGTCACTTGTACAGTCATGTCCTGTTTTTGTGGGCTTGCTTCCCTCTGATGAATCTATCTTTGTGTGTGTGTGTGTTTGTGCGGATAATACTCCTGACCCAGACTGTCTTTGTGTCATGAAGGTTGTGCTAATATTTGACTGTCAGCTGAAATATTTTGACCTGTCTAGCAAGTCACTGACTCCCAACCTGTCAATCACGATCGGCACAGCTCTTCGCCATCCGCAACCCCTCTAAAGCATTGATTCGCACAATCAAATGACCACACGTGGACATTGTAATGTTGCTAGATTATCCTCCTGACTACCAGCTATGGAGTTTTGTCCACTGTAGAGGACATTATGTTTTAGCGATTTCTCTGAGACGTTACATGTCACAGTTTTAATCTGGATGTCCTGTACAGAGCACATTCAGGGCTTTTCAGAGATACCAAATGATTGGATGTTTCACCATGATCACTCTGTCTCTTTGGTCTTTAAAAATGGCTGACATTCATTTAGTGATCAAATGTAACACCCTAATGGAAATATGATAATATTTTGTAATTATCATTTAAATCTGACTAATTGACAAATTGTTTGTCATAAATCAACATCTCAGGAAAATGTTATGGGGTTTCAAATCAAAATATGACCACCTGTTATGAAACAGGACATCAATTTCATACATGTCCACTGTAGAGGACACCAGGACTGAAAGCATGTTTATTACACATTTTGGGAGACACAACAAATGAATAGAGAAAAAATTATATATTAATATTCCTATTAAATATTAGATATTATTATGAAAATCTTGCTAATTATTACTCCCATTATTGCACTGGTTTGTTCATTCTATATTGCCCCAAAAACACATTAATATGCAAATTAGATACAGTTTACAGATACATTGTATATAATGGAAAAACTTGTTTATGGCCATTTTACATTTTGCATAAAGAAAAATGTTTTTTAAAAATATATTTCATAACATAGTTGAGAATCATCTTTATATAAAGTTTGGTATAAAAAAAATGAAAATTGATTTCTGGTTAAAACAAAAATCCCACTATTTTTGCCTTTTCATGTCTATTCATGTCTTTTTATTTTTTTAAAAACAGGACTTTTTAAAGTCCCGATGTCCTCTACAGAGGACATGGCATAACATATGAATAAAATATAATTTTTCAAAAATTTTATTTTCAAAAATTTTCTTATGCTCTAAACAATGTAGTGACATGACAAAATACTAAATTCACAAAACCGTTTTTTCCTGGTAGTCAGGAGGATTATTCTGATTAGCATACAGGGCTCTGAAAATGAGATGCAAATGAAACCTGAGGTGAACTGGACTGAGCGGGTCACTTGCATAAGAAAGGCCTAAATTAATGTGAGGAATTTGACACGGGCAGGACGACAGGGTTATAACCTCCCCTAAATAAGATCAGCAGCTTTTCTTCACCTCTTGTGCGTGCGTGTATGTGTGCAGGTTCAAAGCAGTGCAACCTTGAGTAGAAATGCATTCGTCTGGGATCAATACTGATCCTGATCCTGATCCTCTTTCACTGCCTCCACACACACTAGCACACGGGCCACATACACAACCTGACATTTTTATCCAGTTAAACCAGCTCAGACTTCAAAACCTTCATAACCATAGTGCATAATACAACAACAAAGCCTCATAGTGTTCGGAGAAAACAATGCAAAGACAAACACCACTCTGTTACCCCCACCCACAACCTCACGTCCCACTCTCAGCCCCCCTTAAAGCTCTTGGCGTTTTTTTCCACTTACATCATGCTATTTGAAATAAACAATATAGTAGGCTATTGTGGGGTGCTGTTGGCCTGATATTAGCCAGAGACAGTTCTGTGCTCATTTTGGCAGTGTAATCAGATTTAGCTTTGTTTGACTTTCATCTCAGCAGTGTGTTATCAGAGTGGGCTGCTAACTAGTTGCTAGGAGATGAGCACATCCTTTAACTGTCTGAAAACACAAGAGGTCTTTGTCATCTTTTTCTAAAAAGCATCTAGAGGCATTTGATGAGCGCAGAAAAGAACGGAATATTTAGTGAATAGCAAACTAAAGAGCAATGGGTCATAAACTGATCCCATGGTGATGAACACAAAAACTAGCACATTAAGGTTAAAATAAATCAATTTGAGCTTTTAAATGGGGATGTATGTTATTGTTCTCTAATTAGCTGATTGATTCATTTGACACAACAATTCAAATTTATTTCATTTGACACATACAGTTTATTTAAATTAAATTGCATGAATCACATTAAATCACCCATGTCTTTGATCACTGCATACGGGTTAGGGTTAATACGTAACTTTTGGTTATAAGTAATCACTAATCTCTCTTTTTCTTTTTTTACTTTTTCATAATGAGCTTACAAGTACATGTAAGCTATATCCCAATTCAGGGGCTGCATCTTTCCAAGGTCAAATTGAGTGTTGTCTAAATATGTTCACCTTGATACATTTTTGTAAATAATAAAAACTATAAGCTGTCTATAAAATCTCGTCTTAATAAGATGTAAGTCAACATTTGAACCACTTGGTTAGTTTGGCCCGCGAAGGATCCATTTGTCAAGCCGAATTTTGAGGCCGCATTTGAAGGAACCTTTAAAATGGGACAGCCTTTGTCGTGCCACTGTGATTTGGTCTGTATGAATTGGGACACAGCTATATAATGCTTCTCATGTGAAATGCATGGGACATTTAATTCCCAGTTCATTCAATTACATTTTTTTTTCAATACAAAAGAAAGCTATTTCCTGTGAACGTGCAAGACTTCAGATTCATTAGCCGCTTTAGGTAAATAATATGAAGAATAATGGCAAAACTGTTTTTATTACAATAATAAATTAAAATAATATGAATTAAATACTATTTTTGTTAAAAATCTAATCAAATGAAAACTCTGAACATTTTTCATAATGTATGTCATTGTTACTGCAAACAAGGATAACTATTCTAAACACATTTGTTTTTTTTTATTCACAGAACTTTTACAAACTTTAAAAAAGAACTGTAAAAAATACAGTTCTTAAGGGGGGCATTTTCCCCCACTCTACCCATGAATTATTATGAATTGTCAAGTAGCCAGCACTAAGTCAGTAAGGAAGATTAGTGGATCCAGATATATAATAGGCTAGGCCTATGTAATGTGTGTTGACAAAAAACTATAAAAACAGATGTCACATAGGGCTAAATGAATAACATTTGGGGGAAGGTGAACGTGCATTAGAATTATTTTAATTTGTGTTATTTTTGTATGCATTTAAAAAAAGAAACTAAAACCTGCACATTGATGTGGACGTGTATTTCAGTGGGCTTAAACAGATCGCCTTTTACATCAGATTTACTTCACAAACAACTGACAGTTGTGACCTAAATATGATTTTCAGTTAAATAATTAATCGTACATTCGACATTAGTAACTTATTTTTCACGGCATCAGTCGCGCGTGAACTCAGGGGATCCCCGGTTCTTGTCAGACTTGTGAATTCAGTTCACTGGAGACTCGCTCTGAATGGATCATTTGAGTGAGTTGTTGACTTGAGAACAGCTGACTCGAGATTGAGATGGTCCTCACTGCAGAACACAAGATCCAGGGGGCGTGGTTGGATCCAGATCCAACTCCTCCCACCTTACATATGCCTAAACCCTCCCGTCTCCACCCCCGATCCCTAAACCCACCCATCTCCACCCCTAAACCTACCAATCTCCACCCCCTAGATGTGGATCCAACCACGCCCCCTGGATCTTGTGTTCTGCAGTGGACCTGTCCCAAATGGCACCCTATACCCTGACGGTCATTAGCCTTGTCCAAATACCCACACTTGCGGTCTTTGCACTTGACCACTTGATTACTTAAATGACGTATTTCCTGTATTTGGTCCAAGTGTTCAAGTGAGGATGAAAACCACAAGTGTGTGTCAAACTTTTCATTACCTGATGGGACACACTTATAGTGTTGTAAAAATGCAAGTGTTTACATAGCTTTATTTTAATTTCAATTTTAATTACTTTGCATTTTAAAATCAACTTCTAAATGTCTGTTCTGCTGTGCGGGCTCGGCAGAAGTGCAGATCGAGGGCGCATAACGGCCGCAAGGGGGGCGCTCGCGAGCACCCTTCTGAACGCTAAAATGACAAATGGGACAGCCTACGGTCTGTGGACTTAACGGACACGTGCACGCAGTGGCCTTTGTAAGTCCATAAGACTGCAAGTGCACATAAAGGGTTCCATTTGGGACAGGGCCAGTGAGGGACTGCTGATCGGACCAGTCCAATTCGCGAATGAATCATTTGGTACGATTTGCGAACCGATTTAACAGGTTCATTGAAAAGAATCAGTTCGTTCATGAATCGGAAACTGCTTCTGTGTCTCGGAACAGCGCATTCTGTTGTTCTCTTTATTTTTCAAAGGCATGACATTTTGTACTTATTTTGAACGTAACGTTACACAATTAAAAATATAAATTTTACCATAAGACTATAAATGACAGAGTATTAAGTTATTTAACATTATAGGCTGTAGCGTCTGGACCACTCCAACACACAATATATATTTTGTTAGCTAGATTTCACAAATACTTTGTAACACCCCAGGACGCCGAACAAGACCCTGGTTTCATGGTAACCCGATACATTTACAACCTTGTGGAATGCGAGCCAGCTCTCATTCTGCTTTCTCCAGAAACAAGGGGTAAAAATGCACAGGAGAAATGGACTGTTCTACTAATTAATTCATAGGAAAACCTTCTTTGAATGAACACCCATTTTCTTCAGGCCAGTGTGTATATTATTGCTGTGTTGTATTTAATCTGTTGTATTATAGACTATTTTTATCCGTGCTTACGATAAACCACACATTCATATAAGTAACTATTTCATGTCTAGTATCTATGAATTCGCCTTCCTATGATCGAAACAAGTGTGTATATTATATGCTGATACCTATGCAACATATTGATGTTCTAAGAATCGGTACTAATTTGTGCCTCAACACTCCAGCGAATTACATATGCAAAATACCATGCTTACAGACAAAGACTCATAAAAATCCTCAGTATTTCCAACCTCCCGCTTGGGATTTCAGCCTTCCTCATTGGACGAACCCATCTTGAGAGGCGTGAATCTCTGCAGGCTTTAAAAGGCCACACTCCATGTGACCCGCCCATGTCGGTGGTTCAGGGAGATGCTAAGATGAAGATGTGAGAAACGCTCCAGGATACCAAAGCTCGTGCCAGGCTCCGGCCTAGTCCTTTTCATTCATCAAGTGATTCTGACTCAAACTAGCTCTTTCTCATCAACCAACTTCAGCAAGATCTTGGGGCCTTAAGATTGCATCAGGAATCTTTTTCAGACATACGCAAGTATCAAACTTAGTCGATTTAATTGATGCATTAAGTATCAGTTACACCTTTTTACAAGGTTTGTTGAACTAAGAATCTGACGTTTTCCCTCAGGTTTTAGATCTGCTGAATATGCAAAAATGGTTCCATAAATGTCATTCCTTATGTCTCTTTCTTTAGTGCTAAACTTTAACCCTTTCCTATACCAACTGTATGTGTGTGTGTGTGTATGTGTATGTTAGACCGGCTTAATGTGTTTATGTAGTATGTTAGACTAGTTTAAGTGTTTATGTAGTTAATAAAACCTTACTTGTATCACACTTGACGTGTTCATTGTTTACTCATAACCGGAGTCAATAATCATGCAGATTTACGTTACAAACTTATAGAATTGTACAGTAAGAAAGTTATTTCCTTTAACCAGGAAATTAACATTCTTAGAATTGACAAGACGGTTGACCCTGAGTGGTCAGCTAAATATCTACAGTGGATCTAAAATATGAATAGTTAATTATAACTAGTTATGGTTAATTATTCATATTTCCCCATGAGCTAAATTCGCTACACACTTCAAAGGAAAAAATTGAAATCGCATCATATGACCCCTTTAAA
>NW_015506790.1:178948-182497 GCF_001515645.1 Sinocyclocheilus grahami
TGATTTCTGGTTAAAACAAAAATCCCACTATTTTTGCCTTTTCATGTCTATTCATGTCTTTTTATTTTTTTAAAAACAGGACTTTTTAAAGTCCCGATGTCCTCTACAGAGGACATGGCATAACATATGAATAAAATATAATTTTTCAAAAATTTTATTTTCAAAAATTTTCTTATGCTCTAAACAATGTAGTGACATGACAAAATACTAAATTCACAAAACCGTTTTTTCCTGGTAGTCAGGAGGATTATTCTGATTAGCATACAGGGCTCTGAAAATGAGATGCAAATGAAACCTGAGGTGAACTGGACTGAGCGGGTCACTTGCATAAGAAAGGCCTAAATTAATGTGAGGAATTTGACACGGGCAGGACGACAGGGTTATAACCTCCCCTAAATAAGATCAGCAGCTTTTCTTCACCTCTTGTGCGTGCGTGTATGTGTGCAGGTTCAAAGCAGTGCAACCTTGAGTAGAAATGCATTCGTCTGGGATCAATACTGATCCTGATCCTGATCCTCTTTCACTGCCTCCACACACACTAGCACACGGGCCACATACACAACCTGACATTTTTATCCAGTTAAACCAGCTCAGACTTCAAAACCTTCATAACCATAGTGCATAATACAACAACAAAGCCTCATAGTGTTCGGAGAAAACAATGCAAAGACAAACACCACTCTGTTACCCCCACCCACAACCTCACGTCCCACTCTCAGCCCCCCTTAAAGCTCTTGGCGTTTTTTTCCACTTACATCATGCTATTTGAAATAAACAATATAGTAGGCTATTGTGGGGTGCTGTTGGCCTGATATTAGCCAGAGACAGTTCTGTGCTCATTTTGGCAGTGTAATCAGATTTAGCTTTGTTTGACTTTCATCTCAGCAGTGTGTTATCAGAGTGGGCTGCTAACTAGTTGCTAGGAGATGAGCACATCCTTTAACTGTCTGAAAACACAAGAGGTCTTTGTCATCTTTTTCTAAAAAGCATCTAGAGGCATTTGATGAGCGCAGAAAAGAACGGAATATTTAGTGAATAGCAAACTAAAGAGCAATGGGTCATAAACTGATCCCATGGTGATGAACACAAAAACTAGCACATTAAGGTTAAAATAAATCAATTTGAGCTTTTAAATGGGGATGTATGTTATTGTTCTCTAATTAGCTGATTGATTCATTTGACACAACAATTCAAATTTATTTCATTTGACACATACAGTTTATTTAAATTAAATTGCATGAATCACATTAAATCACCCATGTCTTTGATCACTGCATACGGGTTAGGGTTAATACGTAACTTTTGGTTATAAGTAATCACTAATCTCTCTTTTTCTTTTTTTACTTTTTCATAATGAGCTTACAAGTACATGTAAGCTATATCCCAATTCAGGGGCTGCATCTTTCCAAGGTCAAATTGAGTGTTGTCTAAATATGTTCACCTTGATACATTTTTGTAAATAATAAAAACTATAAGCTGTCTATAAAATCTCGTCTTAATAAGATGTAAGTCAACATTTGAACCACTTGGTTAGTTTGGCCCGCGAAGGATCCATTTGTCAAGCCGAATTTTGAGGCCGCATTTGAAGGAACCTTTAAAATGGGACAGCCTTTGTCGTGCCACTGTGATTTGGTCTGTATGAATTGGGACACAGCTATATAATGCTTCTCATGTGAAATGCATGGGACATTTAATTCCCAGTTCATTCAATTACATTTTTTTTTCAATACAAAAGAAAGCTATTTCCTGTGAACGTGCAAGACTTCAGATTCATTAGCCGCTTTAGGTAAATAATATGAAGAATAATGGCAAAACTGTTTTTATTACAATAATAAATTAAAATAATATGAATTAAATAATATTTTTGTTAAAAATCTAATCAAATGAAAACTCTGAACATTTTTCATAATGTATGTCATTGTTACTGCAAACAAGGATAACTATTCTAAACACATTTGTTTTTTTTTATTCACAGAACTTTTACAAACTTTAAAAAAGAACGGTAAAAAATACAGTTCTTAAGGGGGGCATTTTCCCCCACTCTACCCATGAATTATTATGAATTGTCAAGTAGCCAGCACTAAGTCAGTAAGGAAGATTAGTGGATCCAGATATATAATAGGCTAGGCCTATGTAATGTGTGTTGACAAAAAACTATAAAAACAGATGTCACATAGGGCTAAATGAATAACATTTGGGGGAAGGTGAACGTGCATTAGAATTATTTTAATTTGTGTTATTTTTGTATGCATTTAAAAAAAGAAACTAAAACCTGCACATTGATGTGGACGTGTATTTCAGTGGGCTTAAACAGATCGCCTTTTACATCAGATTTACTTCACAAACAACTGACAGTTGTGACCTAAATATGATTTTCAGTTAAATAATTAATCGTACATTCGACATTAGTAACTTATTTTTCACGGCATCAGTCGCGCGTGAACTCAGGGGATCCCCGGTTCTTGTCAGACTTGTGAATTCAGTTCACTGGAGACTCGCTCTGAATGGATCATTTGAGTGAGTTGTTGACTTGAGAACAGCTGACTCGAGATTGAGATGGTCCTCACTGCAGAACACAAGATCCAGGGGGCGTGGTTGGATCCAGATCCAACTCCTCCCACCTTACATATGCCTAAACCCTCCCGTCTCCACCCCCGATCCCTAAACCCACCCATCTCCACCCCTAAACCTACCAATCTCCACCCCCTAGATGTGGATCCAACCACGCCCCCTGGATCTTGTGTTCTGCAGTGGACCTGTCCCAAATGGCACCCTATACCCTGACGGTCATTAGCCTTGTCCAAATACCCACACTTGCGGTCTTTGCACTTGACCACTTGATTACTTAAATGACGTATTTCCTGTATTTGGTCCAAGTGTTCAAGTGAGGATGAAAACCACAAGTGTGTGTCAAACTTTTCATTACCTGATGGGACACACTTATAGTGTTGTAAAAATGCAAGTGTTTACATAGCTTTATTTTAATTTCAATTTTAATTACTTTGCATTTTAAAATCAACTTCTAAATGTCTGTTCTGCTGTGCGGGCTCGGCAGAAGTGCAGATCGAGGGCGCATAACGGCCGCAAGGGGGGCGCTCGCGAGCACCCTTCTGAACGCTAAAATGACAAATGGGACAGCCTACGGTCTGTGGACTTAACGGACACGTGCACGCAGTGGCCTTTGTAAGTCCATAAGACTGCAAGTGCACATAAAGGGTTCCATTTGGGACAGGGCCAGTGAGGGACTGCTGATCGGACCAGTCCAATTCGCGAATGAATCATTTGGTACGATTTGCGAACCGATTTAACAGGTTCATTGAAAAGAATCAGTTCGTTCATGAATCGGAAACTGCTTCTGTGTCTCGGAACAGCGCATTCTGTTGTTCTCTTTATTTTTCAAAGGCATGACATTTTGTACTTATTTTGAACGTAACGTTACACAATTAAAAATATAAATTTTACCATAAGACTATAAATGACAGAGTATTAAGTTATTTAACATTATAGGCTGTAGCGTCTGGACCACTCCAACACACAATATATATTTTG
>NW_015506791.1:0-256 GCF_001515645.1 Sinocyclocheilus grahami
ACTCAGATCTTGAGTTTGTGTCTCTCAGGTGTTGCTGTGTTTGTCAGCAACTATTATTCAGATAGTCACTCGGTTTTTTTGTTTGTGTTGGAAAACAGTCAGAAATCACACAACAGAACTTACATTTGTTGCAAAACAAAGCTTGACAAAGGTCATACACCCTAAACATATTTGAAAAAGATGAATGATGTGAAATTATGTGATTTGTGAAAGTGATGAATGATTTCTGAATGTTTCAGATGATTGTCAGGTGAAT
>NW_015506791.1:1321-4596 GCF_001515645.1 Sinocyclocheilus grahami
TTTTTCCCCCATCGAGGGGAAATAACTTAATACTCTGTCATTAGACGAGCTATTAATTTAGTCTGTTTGTTGAGAAAAATATGAAATTGATAAAATGGGTTATTAATCTGTACAACTGCAGCAGCTGAGGACTATTATTCTGCTGCGTGATACTGCAGAAGAACTGATGATGGCACAGTTTGATCTTCGGCTGACCAATCAGCAGAAAGGGGCGTTTAATTCCCGCCCACATGTAGAAATCAAATATTCAAACTGTTTATTAATTTTTCCACCCATGAACGAAAAACTAAAATTTAAGCTGAATTCTCATTTTTCGTTTTTTGGAAAAAAACAAAAAAACGAAAAAGGATCAGTTTTCTCATTTTTCTGCTTTCAATATTAAATAAAAAAACGAATGATCGAATGATACACGGATTACTCACCCTCATGTCATTCCAAACCTGTAAGACCACTGAACATAAACAATGTAATCAGCGTTCAGCGAAAGTGCACGCATGCTGAACGTAAACAATGCTGATTATGTTGTTTATGTTTAGTGGATACTCTCCAAAATGGTGGAAGACGGTAACTCGGGGAGAAGAATTGTTGAATAAATTATGTTATTATTGTTTTCTTTGTGCACAAAAAGTATTCTCATAGCTTTGTAAAATTACGGTTGAACCACTGATGTCACATGGACTATTTTATCGATGTGCTTGCTACGTTTCTGGACCTGGGAACATTGCAGTTGCATTGCTGTCTACAGAGGGTCAGAGAGCTCTCGGATTTCATCAAAAATATCTTAATTTGTGTTCCGAAGATGAACGAAGGTCTCATGGGTTTGGAATGACATTAGGGTGAGTAATTAATGACATAATTTAAATTTTTGGGTGAACTAACCTTTTAAAAAGGCAAACAGAGAAAGAATAAACAATAAAAGACATGGAAAACATGGCCATTTAATCAGGACTGCAGTGTAAATGCATATTATATATTTTTATTAAACCAGTTTCATGTTTTTAACAGGTGTAGAGTTTATTCACTAGCTGATGCCAGGCATCACTATAAACTCAGAGTACATGTGGAGGACTTTGAAGGGCAGAAGGTTTACGCTCTGTACAAGTCCTTCACTGTGGACTCTGAGACTGATGGGTACAAACTGCTTGTGAGCGGCCTTGTACTGTGCATCTGGAAAGTATTCACAGCGCTTCACTTTTTCCACATTTTGTTATGTTACATCCTTATCCAAAAATTTTATTTATTAGATTAAATTCATTATTTTCCTAAAAATTCTACAAACAATACCCCATAATGGCAACGTGAAATAAGTTTGTTTAAAAGCACCTAAAGACCCTCAGACTCTGAGAAACAAGATTGTCTGGTCTGATGAACCTCAATTCTAAGCATCATGTTTGAAGGAAACCAGCTCCACTCATCACCTGCAGAGTAGCATCCCTAAAGTAAAGTGTGCTGGTAGCAGCCTCATGCTGTGGGGCTGTTTTTCAGCGGCAGGGACTGAGGGACTCGTCAGAGTAGAAGAAAAGCTCAATGCACCAAAATATTGAGGTAGCCTTAATGAAAACCTAGTTCAGAGGATTCTGAACCTCCGACTGGGCAGAAGGCTCACCTTCCAACAGGACAATGACCCTAAGCACACTTATAGACAACTCTGTGAATGTCATTGAGTGGCCCAGCCACAGCCTGAGCTTGAACCTAATCAATTATTTCTGGAGAAACCTGAAAATGTGCGTCTGCCCCCATCCAACCTGACAGAGCCTGAGAGGTGAAGAGGGGAGGAGAAGAATGGCAGATAATTGCCAAATGAATTGGTGCCAAAGGTGCTTCAACAAAGAATTGAGCAAACGCTGTGAATACTTATGTACAAGTGATTTTTGTCCGTTTTTTTATTTTTAATAAATTTGCAAAGATTTCAAACAAACTTCTTTTTATGTTGTCATTATGGGATATTGTTTGTAGAATTTTGAGGAAAATAATGAATTTAATCCATTCTGGAATAATGCTGTAACATAAAATGTGGAAAAAGTGAAGTGCTGTGAATACTTTCCGGATGCACTGTAGATGGAGGAGCAGGTGAAACAAACTAAAGATGTGTCATTTTCCATAAAGAGGAATTTAAGCAAATAAAATGATAGTAATTATGTTTGCACATACAAGTAATTTGTTTTAGTGTCACAAGCTTCCAGTACACAGAGACAACAACAACACACATTTAACAGAACATTTAACTGTTCATGAGGTAAATTGCCTGGGGAAAGAAACTGTTCTTGTGCCTGTCTGTCCTGGTATTCGGTGCTCTGTAGCACCAACCAGATGGCAACAGTTGAAAAAGGAGATGGCTTGGATGTGAGGGATCCAGAGTGATTTTCTAAACCCTTTTCCTCAATATGGATGTGTACAGTTCTTAAAGGGTGGGCAGGGGAGCACCAATAATCCTTTCAGCAGTACAAACCATTCTCTGTAGTCTTCTGATGTCTGATTTTGTAGCTGAACCAAACCAGACAGTTATTCACAGGACAGACTCAATGACGGCTGAGTAGAACTGTTTCAGCAGCTCCTGTGGCAGGTTGAATTTCTTCAGTTGGCGAAGGAAGTGCAACCTTTGTTGGGCCTTTTTAACAATGGAGTCTACGTGAGTGTCCCACTTCAGGTCCTGAGAGATTGTGGTTCCCAGGAATCTGAATGACTCGACTGCAGTCGCAGTGCTGTCTATGATGGTGAGTGGGGAGAGTGCAGGGGGGTTTCTCCTGAAGTCTACTATCTTCTCCACTGTTTTGAGCGTATTCAGCTCCAGTTGTTGTAACTGCACCAGACAGTCAGCTCTTTAACCTCCTGTCTGTAAGCAGACTCGTCTCCATCCTGGATGAGACCGATGACTGTAGTGTCATCTGCAAACTTCAGGAGCTTGACAGAGGGGTCTTTAGAGGTGCAATCATTGGTGTACAGGGAGAAGAGCAGGGGGGAGAGCACACATCCCTGGAGGGCACCGGTGCTGATGGCGCGGGTGTTGTATTTAAATTGACCAATTCTCACTAGCTGTTGCCTATCTGTCAGAAAGCTGGTGATCCATTGACAGATAGAGCTAGGAACAGAGAGCTGGGCTAGTTTGGTCTGGAGGAGTGTTGGGATGATGGTGTTGAAAGTGGAACTAAAGTCCACAAACAGGAACCTCACATAAATCCTCACATTTTGTCCATATGTTGCAGGATGAAGTGCAGACCCATGTTGACTGCATCATCCACAGACCTGTTTGCTCGGTAAGCAAACTGCAGGGGGTC
>NW_015506791.1:8318-23409 GCF_001515645.1 Sinocyclocheilus grahami
CCCATGTTGACTGCATCATCCACAGACCTGTTTGCTCGGTAAGCAAACTGCAGGGGGTCCAGTGATGTCCTTCAGATAAGCCAATACCAACCTCTCAAATGTCTTCATGACCACAGATGTTAGAGCCACAGGTCTGTAGTCATTAAGTCCATTTATCTTGGGTTTCTTTGGGACAGGGATGATGGTGGAGCATTTGAAGCAGGCAGGGACTTCGCAGAGCTCCAGTGATCTGTTGAAGATCTGTGTGAAGATGGAGGCCAGCTGGTCAGCACTGGTTTTTCAGACAGGCTGGTGTCACACCATCTGGGCATGGTGCCTTTCTTCTCTTGTTCTTTCTGAAGACCTGGCACACATCATCTTCACTGATCTGAAGCGCAGGGGTGGGGAAGAGGGGGGTTGCAGGAGGTGTGGAGAGATGTTCAGAGCGGGTGTAGGGTGTTAGACTGGGAGTTTCAAATCAACAGTAAAACTCATTCAGGTCATCAGCAAGTTGTTGATTGACCTCAGTGCTGGGGGATGGTGTCTTGTAGTTGGTGATGTCTTTCAGGCCTTTCCACACTGATGCAGGGTCATTGGCAGAAAACTGGTGTTCTAGCTTTTTAGCATAGTTCCTCTTGGCCACGCTAATCTCCTTATTCAGTGTGTTTCTGGCCTGATTGTACAAGACTCTGTCCCCCCTTCTGTTAGGTGTCCAATTCTCACTAGCTCACAGATTGACCTGACGAAGATGTCTGAGTTTTCCTGTAAACCATGGCTTATCATTGTTGAATGTTAAATGAGTCCTGGTTGGGATGCACGTCTTCACAGAAACTGATATATGATATTACAGATTCTGTGACCTCGTCCAGATCGTTGGCGGCAGCTTCAAAAACACTCCAATCAGTGCAGTCGAAGCAGGCTTGTAATGCCCGCTCTGTTTCGTTGGTCCATCTCTTTACAGTTTTTACCACAGGTTTAGCAGATTTAAGTTTTTGCCTATAAGTCGGTGACTCTTTGAGTTATCACAATGGAATGAAGTTCTCCACCTTTGACAAAGACAGATGCTGCATTTGAAACCGCATACTTCCCGACTATATAGTAGGCAAAAAGCAGTAGGCGAGCGAATAAGTATGTTTGAATCATAAGTATTCATAAAAGAATTGGTAAGAATTACCTAGCTGGAGCACTAATTCTCACGAGATTCGGATGGACATATACTTAAGTTGCATTCAAATATGCCTACTTACCTACTATATAGTAGGAGAGAAGAGTATGTGAAGAAAGAAGTATGTTCGAAACCTCAGTATTCATAAAAGAGTAGGCGATAAATCCCCGGATGTCCTATTGCTTCAGCCCAGATTCTGAGGTGCTCATCGATTCACACTTTTCTATCCCAGAGGCCACGCAAGAGGATACGATGGAGAACAGCGACGAGGGATTTTTGGGAAGAATTGCTGAAGGTGTAAAGACGCTAAATAGTATAGTATATTTGTGATTTTTCTGTAAAGACGTTTTATTATGTATAGCGAACAGGGGAGCTCCAGTAAGCACACGTACGTCTCCAAAGTGGATTTACATAAACAATATACATCTTAAAGACGATTATTACGAAATGGTCCAGTGCCATGAGACGCTCCATCACTCCACCTGACCTTACTGTCTCGTCTGGGCCGGATGTTGCTGTGGTATCTTCATCATCAGTGAGCCCAGAGCCAGCGAGAACATCTAGAAAAAGACTTAAAAACACTGAGGATGTGATTTTGGTCAAGTTTGTTCTGCTGGTTTCTGTTCATACAACATCAGTCAATGAAACCCGAGTTTCAGAAGCTTCAAAAGCATCATCAAATAATGTCATGAAGCTTCTGAAAGTCAGGCTCCATTGACTGATATTGTATGAACAGAAACCAGCAGGACAAACTTGAACAAAATCACCTTTTGCGTTCAGAAAACAAAAAACAATGATTGAACAGCGTTGACACAAATAAATAATGACTGAATTGATATGTTTGGGTGAACTAATCCTTTAAACTAAGGCTGGTCCGAATACCATTTTTTGAGGTGTTGATTACTACCGAAGCTTCGGAGGGAGGGGGCTGAACATATTATTCTCTCTAATAAAGGCAGGAATCTCTGTGTGTCTGTCTGTCTGTTTGCATTTTTATTATGTCGAGAACCGTTTATCCAATCGACTTCACACATGGTGGGTATGTTGCTGCAGACCCAAGGGAGTGCAGTGTCGCATTTTGGTGCAATATGGACATGCGACATGTTCAGAATTAATAAACTTCCAATAAACTACAGAACAGCGCGAGCCATAAGCGGCATGCCTCACGCAGGTAGGGATTATATGCTCAGAGAACGGACACTGCACTAGTGATACAAAACACACAGGTCTGTTAAAAGCAATACTTTTAATAAGGTAGCCTAACATTTTCTAACTTGATTTTTCAAACTTGATGTGCTGTTGTGGTAGGCCAGTTTCAAATCGCATATTTGGCACACTGCCTTTGTCTTGTCCTCACTCAATTTAAAGTGCTCCCACACAGCTGAGGTCTTTGGCATTTTTGTCTTCTCTTCCAGATAAACTGAATCATGACGTTCACTCATTGGCGATTCATATTCAAGCGCGAATGAGAACCGTTTCACGGGGGATGCCAGGTGTTAGAAAAAAAAAAAAGAATATTCAAATCTCAAAATTGAAAATCGAATGCCAACCCACTGAACGGATATTCAAATAATCGAATATTCTGGTCCAGCCCTGCTTTAATGTGGTTCTACAAAACATACATTTACTTACGTTTTTACAGACACTAAAATGTACAATACAAAAACTCAACATAATTACAAAAGGAATCAATTTTATTTGTGCGCTGTAATGCAAATCTTCAGAATCCATATGACTGTGAGGAATAGACCAAAACTCAAGCCTTTATTCAGCAATCTTCCTCTCCATCCTGAACAGTGAGTCCAGCGACTGTAAGCAGCAAACAAATCCCGTGCTGACGCGCGTGCAGTGTTGCCAGATCGGGTGGACGATTTCCAGCCCAAAAGCTCACCAAAACCCGCCTAATCCAACAAAAAAAACACCCAAAACTTTAACTGTCAAAATAATGTGATAGAATTTTACTGCCATGTCAATCAAGGTTGATAAGGACCATTTTTAACTCCTTAAAACAAAATAAAGATGACAGAATAATATAAAAAAAACATACATCTCCTAGGTCAAATATATTAAAGAGAATTACCAAATATAAATGTCCAGGTAAACACCAGCCTATCTCAAAACGGCAATCAAGAAATTAACTGATACCCTCTGAAAAACACATGCAACATTTTCTGTTAACAGTCAGAATAAGCCAATTTAAATGGGAAAAGTGCCCAGTATAAGTGATCAGAAAAAGCAACATAATTAGCAGGTATTTCACACTCGTTCATGCACACAACATGACAGTCAAAACGGTGTCATTCATTGATACTGTACGATAATCCGATAACAACAATAATGCGCTTACCTTCGTGTTGCACTTTAACTTCAGACAGAACTACAGTACGTGTTTAGTGAAGTACACTGTAGAACATAATACAGAACTTTGCACAGTCTATTCATCAAGTCCACCAGTTTCTGATGCAGGCTAGGATTGTACAGTACCATATTTAGATTTTGATTAAATTATTTAACTGTGCTCTGATTTCAACGTTACATTGATATCAAGAGCCTTCGCGTCATCTCCCTCCACAGGTGTAATCACGTTTTGAGTCACTCTCCCACTCTTTACCGTGTAACTTATATTTAGGCCACTCTGGCATTGTGATAGCTTGATTATACAGCTATACGGTCAAAATGTGATCCCTTATCGCGCTAAAAACCCGTCACTCATGAAACATCACGTATGTCCGCTGATCCCTGATTGGCTAAAAGAGCGGACGCAATGTCAACATCAGCACCAGCCGACTCAGCAGTGTGTGTTTTGATTTTTAACCAATAGGCCTATACAGTTTAGATGTTTGAAAACCACCAAACCAGCCCAAATTTTGTCCACACGCCCAAACCATTTTTTACTCGCACAATCAAACTCAAAACCGCCCAATTTGGCAACACTACGCGCTTGTTAAATTCAAATGCTTCAAGAAATGACAGGATTTACAGGAGGATAATCGAACGATCATTGGCTCTCGCCTGCTTCGTCACAGATTGCGACACGCCGTGTTTCTGGTGCGGTGTATTTGAATGAGAAATGCTCACCTTCACAGAGTGGATCGGGATAATAATCTGGATAAGACTTTGTACACCGATAATATTACTTGCCTAGTGCAAGTAGTGCAATGACCTGATCCAAAATATTAAACTCAAAATGTGATTTCCATAACTAAAATACATATTTTACATGACAGTCACTGTTATGCACATTGATCATAAACACGGCTAAAAGGCATTCTACCAGTAGCCCTCCTTCACAAAACTTAACATCTACCACAGTTTTAGGTAGAATGCAAAAGGTTTCAATACAAGTATTTCAGTCAGATGTAGTTTATACAGTATTTCAAACCTTTATCCCACGGGGGGAAATCAACCCATTGCAACAGTAGCCCAATTCTATGAAAAAAAAGCACAACTCTGTATCCAACACAAACTGCAGGAGTCAGATTTCACTGATCACGGGTTGAGATGAGAGATCACGGACAAGACCATGCTGTGAAATTTGCCGCTCAACAGATCCTGAGCTCTGACAAATATCTTATCTCGTAAGATGTGCTTCCTTTACACAGAGCACGCGTGATTCCGAAATCGAAAGTGAATGGCGAGCGCTCATTCAAAAGAGATTTAAATACTTCACATATTGATAGCGTCTCCCTGATGCACGAAAATTATAAGCAATATTAGAAAGTTTGAAGGAGCGGGCAGGACTGGACACAAAAATTGTATGGTCGCCCTATTTAGTCATCAACATCATGTTAAAGATATTTGAATATTTGCATGTCAACGGCATCAGGACCTGGTTGTATCAAACCCCTTAAACTAAGAAAAGGGTTTTCTGAACTGTTTTTCTTAAGCTGTCTGTTGCAATCGGTTGCAGATTATCACTTTATCAACACTTTTCAGATGTCTCTTTTAATTCCTCTGAAGATGATAAAGCATGTTGCTCTAAAAAAAATGAAATTAACAGAATCTTGTCCTTTTATGGCATCGAACCTCTGACTGTCCAATCAAGATTTAAATTTTTTTTGCAAATGTCAGATAAAGAGGAGGGTCCTGACAATCAGAAAGATATTTAAAGACACATTCGTCGCCTGAACATTCACAAGTTTCTGAGCACATACGGTGAGTTTGATTCTGGTCATTTTGAAAATTATGTTTGTTACTTCATATATCAGTTTATGTGAGGATATGTGGAGTCCTACCAGGACTCATTTAACTTACAACAGTGACAAACTGTGGTTCACTGCAAAACTCAGATAGCTTTATCAGGCCAAAGAAGATGCCTACAGGAATGGGGACAGTCTTGTATAAACAGACCAAAAACACTGGATCCTTGTTGGACCCCATGCAGTTTGTTTACCGAACAAGCAGGTCTGTGAATTATGCAGTCAACATGAGACTACATTATATCCTACAACATCTGGACAGACCAGGGACGTATGTGAGGATCCTGTTTGTGGACTTCAACACTATAATCCCAAACCTCCCCCTGTCCAAATTAACTCTGCTCTCTGTGCCCACCTCCATCTGTCATTGGACCACCAGCTTCCTGACAGACAGACAGCAGCTAGTAAAGCTGGGAAAATTCTCATCTTGCACCCGTATGATCAGCATTGGCACCCCCCTGCTTACAGAAAGGAGGTTAAAGAGATGGCTGTCTGGTGGAGTTATAACAACCCGGGGCTAAACACACTCAAAACTGTAGAGATGATAGTGGACTTCAGGAAAAAAAACAGTACTCTCCCCACTCACCATCATGAACAGCACTGTAACAACAGTGGAGTCCTTCAGATTTCTGGGCACCACCATCTCTCATGTCCTGAAATGGGAGTTCCACATAGACTCCATTGTCAAGAAGGCCCAGCAGAGGATGTACAGTACTTCCTTTGCCAGCTGAGGAAGTTCAACCTGCCACAGGAGCTGCTCACACAGTTCTACTCAGCCATCATTGAATCCGTTCTCTGCACTTCTATAACTGTCTGGTTCAGCTCAGCTACTAAATCAGAACGTAGAAGATTTCAGCGGATAATCCGGACTGCTGAGCGAATCACTGGCACAACCCTCCCCACTTTACAAGAACTGCACTTATCCAGACAGAGAAAAAGGGCTGATAAAATAATAAAATAAACAATCAGGCACATTGAAAACTTGGACATTTAATCAGGACTGCAGTATAAATGCAGATTTATATTTGTTCTTTGATTTACTAAACCAGTTTCCTTTCATGTTTTCAACAGGTTTAGAGTTTATGCACCAGCTGACCAGCATGTATCAGTATAAACTTAGAATAGATTTGGAGGACTTTGAGGGGAAGAAGGCTTATTCTCTGTACGAGTCTTTCTCTGTGGACTCTGAGGCTGATGAGTACAAACTGCATGTGACCGGCTTTGTAGATGGAGGAGCAGGTGAAACAAACTGCAGATGTTTAAATTTCCAGTTTTCAATTGTGTGACCCTAATGATAAAGGAGGAATAGAATGTGTTAGACCATGCATAAAACAATTATTTTTTAAAAAGGTTATTTAAAAAAAAAGTCATTTTAGACGTCCAAATGAAAGTGCCTATAATAAATGTTTCTCCTTTCTGCAGCTCAGACTTTTGGTTATCATAATGGAATGAAGTTCTCCACCTTTGACAAAGATAATTCAGGACAGAACTGTGCTAAAAAATACTCTCAAGGAGGGTTTTGGTACAACGGTTGTGATTATACAAACCCTACTGGTCTGTATTGGTGGGGGAAAGATGATGGCAGTTTGATGAGTGGGCCCTTCTGGTACTACTGGAAGGGCAACTATAAATCTCTGAAGACCGTCACCATGAAGATCAGACGCGTGATGTAGAACAGGGCTTACAAAAGCTTCACTGCAGCTTGTGCACACATCCACAACTTTATGCATGCATGTGGATCTTTCTTAAAATATGCTGAAAAATCAAATCCATTGTCCTTAAATAAAAATGTGTTGAAATTGGGTTCATGACTTTTCGGCATGCTTTGTCTGCTTTGATTTTGAAGCAATAAAAGTTTATGCAAAGCAGTATGTTGTTTTTGTGTGTTTTAAGTATTAACCAACTAAGGAGGCAATACTCATGTGGGCTTCATATATGATTTAAAATAGTTTATTCAGGGTTTCTGCAGATTTTATGAATGTCAATATGTGTAATGTTTTTAGGAGTAAATCAAATTTAAGGACCAATTGAAGGGAACACAATATGTCAATGTGTTCTCTACATATAAATGTCTAGAGAGCAGAACATGAATTGCATTAGCATTAGCAACGGATCTCCATTGTTTTAATTCATTTAACAAAAAAGCTAGAATATGTAAATAACTTCTGCTGCCTTCTGATCACATTGCAAAAAAGTACTGTTCTTCTTCAGTATTCTTGTTTTCCAGTGCAAATAAAGTTTATAGCAAAATGACATATATATCAAATATCCAGGATTAGAAAAAAATCAACTTAATTCATAAAGGGAAAACATGTTTTCATAGCTCACTGACAGCTATTTGTTTTTGTTTCAAGTATAAACTCATTTAATTTTGTTCACGTTCTCAGAAAACAAGACTTCAACTATTGTCATTTTGCATTTCAAGTAAACATATCTTGATTTAAGGATGTTTAGATATTTGTACTGAAAAACAAGACAAAAACACTCTGCAAGATAAATTATTATAAAAAATCTGATTTGTTTTTTTTAAGTGCATGCAACATTTAATGCTATGCCTTTATGAATTTAAGACTTTCTTCTCTGATTAAATAGGTTTTTAAGGCCTTAATGTGTGGAAATATCTTTTAAAGACCTTTTAAGACCTGCAAACCCTGTTTAATCAGCTAAACCTGTAATAAGGACTGTAAAAAGATGGACTAATGAAGCAGAGCGGGATTTACAAGCCTGCTTCGACTGCACTGATTGGAGTGTTTCTGAAGTTGCTGCCACCAATCTGGACAAGGTAATATATTCTGTATCAGTTTATGTGAGGATATGTGGAGTCCTACCAGGACTCATTTAACTTACAACAGTGACAAACTGTGGTTCACTGCAAAACTCAGATAGCTTTATCAGGCCAAAGAAGATGCCTACAGGAATGGGGACAGTCTTGTATAAACAGACCAAAAACACTGGATCCTTGTTGGACCCCATGCAGTTTGTTTACCGAACAAGCAGGTCTGTGAATTATGCAGTCAACATGAGACTACATTATATCCTACAACATCTGGACAGACCAGGGACGTATGTGAGGATCCTGTTTGTGGACTTCAACACTATAATCCCAAACCTCCCCCTGTCCAAATTAACTCTGCTCTCTGTGCCCACCTCCATCTGTCATTGGACCACCAGCTTCCTGACAGACAGACAGCAGCTAGTAAAGCTGGGAAAATTCTCATCTTGCACCCGTATGATCAGCATTGGCACCCCCCTGCTTACAGAAAGGAGGTTAAAGAGATGGCTGTCTGGTGGAGTTATAACAACCCGGGGCTAAACACACTCAAAACTGTAGAGATGATAGTGGACTTCAGGAAAAAAAACAGTACTCTCCCCACTCACCATCATGAACAGCACTGTAACAACAGTGGAGTCCTTCAGATTTCTGGGCACCACCATCTCTCATGTCCTGAAATGGGAGTTCCACATAGACTCCATTGTCAAGAAGGCCCAGCAGAGGATGTACAGTACTTCCTTTGCCAGCTGAGGAAGTTCAACCTGCCACAGGAGCTGCTCACACAGTTCTACTCAGCCATCATTGAATCCGTTCTCTGCACTTCTATAACTGTCTGGTTCAGCTCAGCTACTAAATCAGAACGTAGAAGATTTCAGCGGATAATCCGGACTGCTGAGCGAATCACTGGCACAACCCTCCCCACTTTACAAGAACTGCACTTATCCAGACAGAGAAAAAGGGCTGATAAAATAATTCTGGATCCCTCACACCCAGCCCACTTCCTCTTTGAACTGTTGCCATCTGGTCGGCGCACCAGAACGGCCAGACTGAAGAACAGTTTCTTCCCTCAGGCAATCCATCTCAAGAACAGTTAACTTGGCAATAAATGTGTAATACACAACACTAGTTTTAAATTTATTTAACACACATAAATATTTACACTTCCTTGCATTTGTACATAACATACCTGTACACACAAATACCATCTATTGTCTACTTTCTATATTATGTTTTTTTTTCTTATTTTTTGTTTATTGTTATTTCCTATTTACTTATCCTATTTTTTTTTTCTTTTATTCATCTGTGTCTTGTCACTTTCATTCTGTTTGTGCTGTGGAACCGTCTGTCACCAAAACAAATTCAAAGATGTACAACTGTGTACAAAAATTTTGAATGTTTAAAATTCACGAGTTTATCATGGACTGTGAATCGCCTTGGATTTGTGCGTGTATTTTTGAGACTTTCCTGGCAGCTAACTTCTCCCATGTGGGTCACTTGTACTCTTTAGCCAATCAGATTGGAGCCTGTCAATTGCATGTTTACCGAAGTTTAAGAAGTTAAAGCAGTCGTTTAGACACCCGTTAATGTGACCAATGTAAGCCAGCAGCTGCGGTTTAGTGCTGTAGTGTGTTATGATTTAATATTGATCAATTAGGTTTATTTAAAGAATCCTTATTCACATGGATACCATACAGCATTTAGAGATTTGATTAATAAACAAAAAAAAAGGTTTTGACTGATGGGACATGACGTAAATAAATAGAAGATTATAAAAATATAGTTTTTGGACATTTTTCAAGCAGTCACTTGTGATTTTGTTTATTGAGCTGTCACAGCAGAGCTTGTCTTGAGTGTCAAGTCCTGCGATGGCACGCATCCAATTGATGATGATGTATGTAATAACATGCACACATTGGAAACCATGTACATTTCATTTAAGTTTGTTTATGGTGCAGATACTATTTATTTAAGAATTGTGAGGCTGATTATGTACATATTGCCGAGACAAACCGTAACCCTACTATTCCTACTTCATCCCCTACCAGAAGTTATTCAATTTAAGTGTATTTGTATAGCGCTTTTCACGATACAAATCGCTGCAAAGCAGCTTTACAGAAAATTCTGGATGTTCGATTCCCTTAGCGTCTTCTTGCAAAAGAACAACGCCAGTGCCGCAAGCACTAGTATCAACTGCAAGTAAGAAACTCTTTTAAAATTAGGTGCTGTCAACACAGGAGCATTGGCCAAAAGAGACTTTGTGTTATCAGAGGTACATTGACACTGTTGTGACAATTCAAAAGGTCTCTTCGGGCTCAATAAATCTGATGAAGGGGAAACTATATTCGCAATGTTCTGGCAAAAACGTCTATAGTAGCCCACCATCCCGAGAAAACGTCATAACTCACGTCGAGTAGTGGGAGTGGGAAAACTACAGACAGCTTTCAACTTACGCACCCTCCGCCAACCACCTTACCCAAGTATGTCACTGTAGCCTTGCCAAATTCACACTTGGCAAGATTTAAAGTTAAGTTCGCTTTAGCCACAATGCTCTAAAAGTTCTCCAATTTGTGCGAAGTGTTCAGACCAAGAAGAACTGTACAGAACAACATTGTCCAGATAAGCTTCACATCCTGCCAACCCAGACAACACTTGATTTACTAGATGATGAAATGTAGCGGGAGCATTTCAAACTCCGAAAGGCATAACAGGTGTAATAAAAGCAGATAGTTATTTAGCACGGGAGGTTGAAGGCACTCGCCAATAACCTTTCAAGAGGTCGAATTTACTGGCAAACCATGCAGAACCCACACAATCTACACAGTCGTCAATTCTGGGTAGAGGAAAACAATCAGGTTTTGTCCGAGTTAAGTTTCCTGTAATCAGTACAAAACCGATAAGAATTATCAGGTTTACTCACTAAAATGCACTAAAACTTCCTTCATACAGGGTTTACTCGATATGGATGTTGTTTTACAGGTTGAGTCATACCAACATCAATGTCATGCTCAATGACATGAGTTCGGGTAGGAACATCAGAAAAGATAGAGGGGAAAGAACTTACCAACATAACTATATCGGTCTTCTCATTTTGTTCCCACAAATGAGACAAATGATAAGCTAAATTAGCAAGAACCTCAGAGTTGTTAAGGCGCCCTTCCTCTACACCTCGAGAAGGACCATTCATCTCCTTCAGATCATCACCCATCTTTACAGATGTTTCTGGGACTCCTAGATCTATGATGTCAGTAGTCACAAGATTAACAGGCAGAGACAATACAGGAGTCATACATGGTTTCAAGAAATGAACATGACAAACCTGTACTTTCTTCCAACGATCAGGCGTGTTTAAAAGATAGTTGTTATGAGGATAACACTTCGCTATCATATAAGGTCCAGTAAACCTAGCTTGGAATGGACTACTCAAAACAGGTAACAAAGCGAGCATTTGATCGCCTACCTGAAAACTTCTTGCCTGGACCTTTCGATCAAACAACATCTGCATCTTTTTCTGAGACTTACCTCATTTTCGTAGAGCAATAGCTCTGGCTTCATAGAGTCGATAACGACCAACACAATCGATGATCAAATGGAGTAGTAACTACAGCAATAGGCTGTATAGGAGCCAATGGAACCTTTTGGTTGGGTTTTCCAGTCATTTGACAAATGTGGCAAGATCTTATATCGTTAACCACATCTCTCCTGATTCTAGGCCAATAAAATTTCCTCAGAATTCAATCATACGTCTTCCGTACCCCCATATGACCAGCAAGGCCCTGGTGTGATAAATGTAGGACAGCTTGCTGAAAAGAGGTACGACAATTTGGATCCTAGGATCAAGTGAAGAGTCAGAACTCATAGACTGCTGTCAAAGCAATCCATCTTGAAGAAAGTAGAAGGAAGACACGGTTTTATTTCCTCCTCTACCAGCAGCTAAGGAGAACAAATCTTGAAGAGTTTCGTCTGCGTTCTGGGCTTTGATTAATTAATCTCGAGTCACACTATAAAGTGGAGACAAAGAACAAATGTTAACATGGTCATCACAAATAAATGGTCTTTCAAACATGGAAGCAGACTTGTAAGTCTGGTCCTCAACAGACGGTATTTCATGCACAGGAATCTCATCTTCGGCCATGGTGTACACAGTATCAGGTTCTGATTGAGAGTTAATGGATTAAATAAATGTATCACTAAGAACATTTTCCATTTCATCTGACATCCTTCTCTTGGCCATCACTCGAGTTATCGCACAAGCCGGAAAGTTAGGACAGTCAGAAGATCCATTCAATCCCTCTACAACGGGAGCTACTATAGGTGGAATTCCACCATCTGGCTTCTCCCAAACATTACAAACATTAAGTCATTGCAGAGTATGAAAGTGACACCAGGGATAGGAAGCATAGCACAAACTCCTAAGACTACATCACCTGACAAAAGCTTGGAATTAAGGTGGATGTGGTGTAAAGGAACTTCCATGTAGCCCATTTCAAGCCCTCTGACCAACACACGAGATCCAGTAGCAGTGCGTTCAGACAAAGGCAAAAGTCCTTCCAGCAAAAATGACTGCCCTGCCCCAGTATCTCTAAGGATACAAACAGGCACAGTTTCATCACAGTCAGGCAAAGAAACATTCCTATCAGTGAGAAATGGCCCAAAGTCAACACTGTTTTTAACATTCTCCATCTCAGTGATATCCATCTGCTTAATCTGCTTGTCAGGACTAAAATTCACATTTGATGTAGAAATTAAACCAACAGGTTTAACAGCCTTTTCTTTTTGAGAACAGCCCAGTCTGAAATTTTATGTCCTGGCTTCCTACAATAAAAGCAAACAATTTCTCCTTTTGTATGTGTGAATGAAGCATTATCTGCAGAAGTTGAGACAACATTCTGACGTGCAACCATCTTTTTATTTTTAACTGAAACACTCAACTTTGACCTGCTCCAACTCATTTAAATGAATGGAACTTTGATGGGTGAGAACAAATTCATCTGCAATAAGAGCAGCATCAGACAATTTAGTCACTTTATGTTCACTGAGATACATAGCAACAGCACTTGGAACACAATTTTTAAACTGTTCTAAAAGAATGAGCTCTCTATGCTGTTCCCTAGTGGTACATTTTTTACAGAGGAACACCAACGATCAAACAGATTTTCTTTCTCTCTAGCAAACTCAAGATTAGTGCACTTCTCAGACTTAGAATGATTCTTACATTTCTGGCGATATGCCTCAGGTGCCAATTCGTAAGCATGCAAAATAGCAGACTTTACAATCTTACAATCAATAGTCAGCACTTTGCTCAATAGTCAGTGTGGAATATACCTCCTGTGCTCTTCCTACCAACACACATTGCAGTAAGGTCCAAAATTATTTTTGCCATTTCAATGACTGTGCAACGCATTCAAAATGCTTGAAATACTGCTCTACTTCCTTCTCCAAAAATGGCAACACAAGTCTAATGTTTTAATAAACATCAAACAGGTTCAACAAAGGACTAGGGACTAACTTATTTTGTTTTCGATACGGTTTTATTTTGTTTTCGATACCGATATTTTTCAAGGCAGTATCGTCGATATCGATACCGATTCGATACTTCTGCACTAAACGTTTAAATTATGAAATGTATTAAATTATTAATTACTTAATTACTATTAAATTAGTAATTATTAAATTACATTTAATGAAACCCACTTAACTTATTTTAAAACGCATTTCAACCCATTTAACCCAGACATGAAAATATCCAAATGATGCGTCATTAGGAACCCTTTGAAATAATACAATTTTTTTTTTTGGAGAAGTGCGAGAAAAATTTTATTTTATGGTCAGTCAAAATTGTAACCGGTGGGATAATGTGTATACTGAATTAACATTTCTGCATTCATAATTTTTATATATCTTAGCCCAGATATTTTAAACTGTTTGATCACCTAGAAGGGTTACTATTATGCATAAAAAACCCTTATACAACATTGATAGGAATACTGAGATCAAATACAAAAAAAATACAACCATCAACGCATTTCAAAATTGTTACTTTTTTGTAACATATATCACCATATTTTTATATTAGTGCTACCAGTATTACAACATTAATATTCTAACTTATTTGTAACGTTTGAACTTTTGATTTAGTGCAATATTTTGTACTGCCATCAGGGACTGCCAGTGAATGGCTGTTACCTGCATTAAATGCAACCTTACAGTGTATAATTTCTATTAGCATTACAGAATAGAACAATATCTTTCAACGTTCAATTTAAATAATTGTAATTGCACAAACTATGTAGGTTACAATTTCAATTTGTTTATTGTGAAATAACTCAAACATTTATGTTTTTATTTCTGTTCTCTGATAAGCATTGTTCAGGGCTGCCATTCCCAAAAGCTTTAATGCTTTATGATACTTTTGGGAAACGCAGCCCTGTTTGATTGCACTGTCAGAAGTGAGTGAATGCTCTGTGATTGATTGGTTCCGTCTTGCAACCAGTGTTGCCAATTTAGCAATTTTGTTGATAAATTTAGCAACTTTTCAGACTACCCTAGCAACTTTTTCTTCCAAAAGCACCTAGCAACAAATTTTGCTATTTTAAAAAATTTATTTGGCAGCTTTTAGCAACGTTTGATAAGTGACTCAAACGATAAAAAGGCACAATTTACCATTTAAATTACACAAAAAGAGGAAACCAAAGATGCCTAGCAGTACACACGTTACAGGAATTAAGTTAGCTGCTATTTGCAATTGTTTAATAGTAATAATAATAATAACTGAATACTGTTATTTTTCATTTATGAGACACTTTGTTAGTAGCTTGTACCTGCGATTGTTGATGAGTTACACTGTTTCTTACAGTACACTGTAAGAAAAATATGCAGAAAAATGGAAAAGGTGCTAGTAATTTTCCAGGACATTATCCGTTGTAACCAGAAAACACAAAATGCAACGCGTAATTAAAAATGCAGGTACAAAAACCT
>NW_015506791.1:23530-31157 GCF_001515645.1 Sinocyclocheilus grahami
ATTTTTATATTAGTGCTACCAGTATTACAACATTAATATTCTAACTTATTTGTAACGTTTGAACTTTTGATTTAGTGCAATATTTTGTACTGCCATTAGGGACTGCCAGTGAATGGCTGTTACCTGCATTAAATGCAACCTTTTTATTCTGACAGTGTATAATTTCTATTAGCATTACAGAATAGAACAATATCTTTCAACGTTCAATTTAAATAATTGTAATTGCACAAACTATGTAGGTTACAATTTCAATTTGTTTATTGTGAAATAACTCAAACATTTATGTTTTTATTTCTGTTCTCTGATAAGCATTGTTCAGGGCTGCCATTCCCAAAAGCTTTAATGCTTTATGATACTTTTGGGAAACGCAGCCCTGTTTGATTGCACTGTCAGAAGTGAGTGAATGCTCTGTGATTGATTGGTTCCGTCTTGCAACCAGTGTTGCCAATTTAGCAATTTTGTTGATAAATTTAGCAACTTTTCAGACTACCCTAGCAACTTTTTCTTCCAAAAGCACCTAGCAACAAATTTTGCTATTTTAAAAAATTTATTTGGCAGCTTTTAGCAACGTTTGATAAGTGACTCAAACGATAAAAAGGCACAATTTACCATTTAAATTACACAAAAAGAGGAAACCAAAGATGCCTAGCAGTACACACGTTACAGGAATTAAGTTAGCTGCTATTTGCAATTGTTTAATAGTAATAATAATAATAACTGAATACTGTTATTTTTCATTTATGAGACACTTTGTTAGTAGCTTGTACCTGCGATTGTTGATGAGTTACACTGTTTCTTACAGTACACTGTAAGAAAAATATGCAGAAAAATGGAAAAGGTGCTAGTAATTTTCCAGGACATTATCCGTTGTAACCAGAAAACACAAAATGCAACGCGTAATTAAAAATGCAGGTACAAAACCTGTGGAAAAATCAATCCAGAAAACTCCTTCATATTAACACAGTAGATTGTGCATTATTTTTTTTACTTTTCTTAGAGTGCAGCATACTAACTAACTACTAATAAACTGCTTTAAAGTATAAAACTTAAATTGTAATAGTTTTCGATAATTCAATGGATTAAAAAAAGTTATTTATATTTTAATATATTATGCATTTATATTGCTACGAACAAATCTAAATTAACATATATATATATATATATATATATATGTTTTTGCTGAGATTTGACAATTTTGCATCGTGATTACATAATGACGTCATCACGCAATGTCATCACAACATCATTTAGCAACAAATCAACCTTCCTTTAGCAACTTCCCCTGAAAATTAGTTGGCAACACTGCTTGCAACATTTGCGTGTGTTGAGATGAGCAGGAAAATAGTTCTATCCTACACAATTACTCGCGAACAAAGCTTATTCGTCCAATTCAATGCATATTGTACGCATTATTATTATTATTATTGTTGTTGTTGTTAAATAAACAAAACCACTGGTAAATAAAGCGCACCTTAGTATCGATATTTTTTGTTTGAGTATCGATACTTTCGATACTCGCGTCAGTATCGATACGCTCATCCCTACAAAGGACACTTGAACTGGAGTTTCAAGTGCCAAGTTTCACTCAGCTCTAACTCAAGTTTCCACAACTGAAACTCTTTCCTTTTCAAATTGTAACGGTTGTTGCAATTTCTTTATTTATACACTCTCTTTTAAAGCACAAACATCGCGTTCAGCATAAAGTTTTTCTGCATCAACACACAACTGCTTCTCTTGTAAAGACATCTCGCTAAACTTTGCATTTTGATCGACATCAAAAAGAGGGGAGGATACAGATTCCTCAGGGTTAATAAGTTACCTCTAAAATGCCTCACTCGGAAAGTGTGCTCTTCACAACTTTCATCAGCGTTTCCTTGAGCTAATCACTGCTCGTTACCTCCACATCAAATTGTTAGGCAATCTGCAAGAGCGCTTCCTTTGTGCACCTCTCCAATAATATTTCTGAAGGAAATGCAAAGAAATCCTCGACTATCAACGACATGACTGTTAAAAGAGACAGAGCAAACACAAACACAACACCGCGAACACCCGCGTAACTAGAGCATTAAAATTACAAATCCCATCAGCCACTTCGCCAGGGATCATCACAGCAAGCACTCTCCAAATAGAAAACCTCACCATTACAAGTTAAATAAAGACTTACCACAAATCATTTGTCAAATTATATTGAAACTCGGTAGGCATCGCAAACACCACATATACAGAAAAACAACAAAGTGTCACCTTATGAAAAATGAGAGACTCCAGTGCCTAACTACAAACAAAACTAACTAAACCTACCTAATCTTCAAAGGTGTACCGGACTCGGGTGGCGTTTAACCACTGACTCGAAGACAATTGGCATTTCAAACCAAAAGACCGAAGCGTACCCCCGACAGAGATTTAAAACCTCTGTCCAGAATAACCTTCAAAAATAAGAAAGGAAATATAAACTAAAATAACAAACAGTGCCTCGATGGAGGGATTATAAATCCAGCTGAGAACACTAACTACCTGAAGTCTACTCATTTACACAGGTGAACACACAGAAACACTATGCATTTACTTATACATGTAGCAATCCAGGACGAGTGCCCAATTTTATGTTACGACCAGCTCGTTTTAAAGCCGCAACATAAAAGAGGGATCAAACAACAAAAGATATGAATGCAAATTGTTTTATTGAATTAAACTAATACAACAGCAGTCAGTAATAATAATAATAAGCATAAGTCTAGGGACAATAAAGAAAATCAAATAAATAAATATGACAACAAACTTTAACTACATAATATAAGAAATGCAAAGGAGAACAAGTGTTAGCAAATCAACAAGATCTTACATGTTGAATCAGAGCCACTCCTGAGAAACCACCCCACAGATGGTTACACACTTATATATGCTACTAATTAACAATTAACAGAGAAGACCAATTAGGAACTGCCACACTTTGCCCAATAGGATCTGAAGAAGACTCAGGGTCATCACAATGAACACTATTAACAGCAATTATTATATGTTGCAATCAAACTTATAGCAAAATTTGGTAGTTCTGTATGTTGTTTCAGGGTTGGCATCATCTGAGGTCCTCTGAGGGGTTGCATCATCTCTTTTCAGGTGTTCTGGATCCAGACTGAAGCTTCTGTAAATCCTAAGTACCACAGAATGTCAATCCCATGGCAAAAACATAGAAACAAATAGAGACATAATTAGCATAGCTGCTGTTCCAACCAAGCAAAATTGATTTGTTTAAACCAAGCTAAAGAATAACAATGTGCATTTGATCAGATATAACTGCAGTATAAGGTTATGAGATGCATTATTTTAATGCTTGGCCAAAGAGATTTGTCTTTAATCTAGATTTAAAGAGAGAGAGTGTGTCTGAACCCCAGACGTTATTAGGAAGGCTATTCCAGAGTTTGGGAGCCAAATGCGAAAAAGCTCTACCTTCTTTAGTGGACTTTGCTATTCTAGGTACTACCAAAAGTCCATAGTTTTGCGACCTTATGTAGCGTGATGGATTGTAGCATGGTAGAAGACTAGTTAGGTATGCAGGAGGAGACCCATTAAGGGCCTTATACGTAGGTACAGTACATTTAGTCATTTAGCAGACGCTTTTATCCAAAGGGACTTACAAATGAGGACAGAAGAAGCAATCAAAACTAACAAAAGAGCAACAATATGCCTAATGGTTAAAGAGTTGGACTCGTAACCCAAAGGTTGCGGGTTCGAGTCTCGTACCGGCAGGGATTGTAGGTGGGGGGAGTGAATGTACAGCGCTCTCTCCCACTTTCAATACCATGACTGAGGTGCCCTTGAGCAAGGCACCGAACCCCCAACTGCTCCCCGGGCGCCACAGCATAAATGGTCTGGGTGTGTGTTCACGGTGTGTGTGTGTCTGTGTGTGCGCACTTTGGATGGGTAAACGCAGAGCACTAATTCTGGGTATGGGTCACCATACTTGGCCACATGTCATGTCACTTTTTTTTTTAAACTTGCGACATCATTGTGCGGTGCGATAAAACTGCACATTTTAGAGTGGCCTTTTATTGTGGCCAGCCTAAGGCACACCTGTGCAATAATCATGCTGTCTAATCAGCATCTTGATATACCACACCTGTGAGGTGGATGGATTATCTCGGCAAAGGAGAAGTGCTCACTAACACAGATTTGTGAACAATATTTGAGAGAAATAGGCCTTTTGTGTATATAGAAAAAGTCTTAGATCTTTGAGTTCAGCTCATGAAAAGTTTAATTATTTTTTTCAGGGAATCACACGTAGCACAAGGAGTTGACAAACAATTCCAGACAATGGAGAACAGAACAGGCTAGAAATAAATAGGGCAGATAACGAGGGGTAGACAGGTGATGGGGATAACTAATAACAAGGAACAGGTGATACTAATAATGGGAAAAGGAACTGGAAGGACCAAATAAGGATAACAGGAACATACACATGACAGATCGCCTCCAGGGCGGATCAGGGAGCCATGGCGGATCAGGGGAACCAGCGAGCTCTGGGGCTGGAGCCGACACTGGAGCGAGCTCTGGGGCTGGAGCGAGCCCTCCCTGGGCTTGACTGGGGAAACGGGAGCCCTCCCTGGGCTTGACTGGGGAAACGGGAGCCCTCCCTGGGCTTGACGGGGAAACGGGAGCCCTCACTGGACTAAACTGGGGATCAGGAGCCCTCACTGGACTAAACTGGGGATCAGGAGCCCTCCCTGGGCTATACTCGGGAACAGGAGCCCTTCCTGGGCTGAACTGGGGATCAGGAGCCCTTCCTGGGCTGAACTGGGGATCAGGAGCCCTTCCTGGGCTGAACTGGGGATCAGGAGCCCTTCCTGGGCTGAACTGGGGATCAGGAGCCCTTCCTGGGCTGAACTGGGGATCAGGAGCCCTTCCTGGGCTGAACTGGGGATCAGGAGCCCTTCCTGGGCTGAACTGGGGATCAGGGTAGCACTTACGTGGTGCTGGCACTGGAGGGTGCTCTGGAGGAGCAGACACAGCAAAGCGCTTTCGAGGAGCTGGCACTGGAGCGAGCTCTGGGGCTGGAGCCGACACCGGAGCGAGCTCCGGGACTGGAGCCGACACTGGAGCTAGCTCTGGAAGCGCTTACGATGAGCAGGCACTGGGGCCTCATGAACGCATGGCGGGCTTGCCGTATTAATGTTAATTGGGATTGCCATATTAATGGCCGGTGAACTAGAGTAGGCCGCGGACGGCGGGCTGCTCTGGTTCGGGGCCGGACGCTCTCCAGACACCGGAGGGTTCCTTCAATCCAGCTCAATCCCGTGGTGTAAGGCAGAGAACCGAGTGGCAATTTCCATAGCTGCGGGGAAAACAAGTAAAACTAAAAATCTTCTCAAAAAGGTGGAAAAAACAACTGCGAGGAAAAGACGCCGCTCACTTTTTGTTTGGTCTGGAATTCTTTCATGGGTTGCTACTGTGAGGAGCACGGAGCGAGGAACGAGGAGACCAGGAGTACAAAACAGAGGAGTATAATTCTTTTTTTTCAGGGAATCACACATAGCACAAGGAGTTGACAAACAATTCCAGACAAGGGAGAACAGAACGGGCTAGAACTAAATAGGGCAGATAACAAGGGGCAGACAGGTGATGGGGATAACTAATAACAAGGAACAGGTGATACTAATAATGGGAAAAGGAACTGGAAGGCCCAAATAAGGATAATGGGAACATACACATACACACACAGAGAAAAACAAATAGATAGAATAGAAAGCTAGTGTTTTTTTTAAATAAAAAAAGATAAATAGTTTAAGTAGAATTAAAATAGAATAGAAATTGCTAGAGTTAGAGGGTCAAATAAAGATCAGATGCGTTTCTAGTCGTTTCTTAAAGATGGCTAAGGACTTAGCTGCTCGGATTGAGTTGGGCAGGTCATTCCACCAGGAGGGAACAGTTAATGAAAAAGTCTGTGAAAGTGATTTTGTGCCTCTTTGAGATGGCACAATAATGCGTCGTTCACTTGCAGAACGCAAGCTTCTAGAGGGCACATAACTCTGAAGTAATGAATTTAGGTAAAGGGGTGCAGGGCCAGTGGTGGTTTTGTAGGCAAACATTAATGCCTTGAATTTTATGCAAGCAGCTACTTGTAGCCAGTGCAAATTAATGAACAGATGTGTGACCTGCATTCTTTTCGGCTCATTAAATATTAATCTTGGAGCGGCATTTTGGATTAATTGTAGAGGTTTGACAAAAGTGGCTGGAAGACCTGCCGAGAGAGCATTGCATTAGTCCAGCCTGGACAGAACAAGAGCTTGAACAAGGAGTTGTGAAGCATTTTTCGAAAGAAAGGGCCTGATTTTCTCAATGTTGTATAAAGCAAATCTGCAGAACCGGGCAGTTTTAGCAATGTGGTCTGAGAAATTCAGCTTATCATCAATCACATCTCCAAGGTTTCTAGCTGTTTTAGAAGGAGTTATGGTTGATAAGCCTAACTGGATGGTGAAATTTTGATAAAGTGATGGGTTTGTTGAAACCACAAGCAGTTCTGTCTTAGCCAGGTTGAGTTGAAGGTGATGGTCCGTCATCCAACAAGAAATGTATGTTAGACATGCTGAGATGCGAGCAGTTGTCGTCGGATCATCAGGATGGAATGAGAGGTAGAGTTGAGTGTCATCAGCATAGCAGTGATATGAAAAGCCATGTTTCTGAATGACAGAACCTAGTGATGCCATGTAGACAGAGAAGAGGTCCAAGTACTGAGCCCTGAGGCACACCAGTAGCTAGATGTTGCGAATTGGACACCTCACCTTTCCAAGAAACCTTGAAGGACATATCTGAGAGGTAAGACTCAAACCACTGGTGTGCAGTTCCTGACATCAAGTAATAATAGGCAAGTAATAATATTTTGTAACTGATAGGTATCTAATAGGTAGCCAGTGCAGAGACTGTAAAATTGGGGTAATATGATCATATTTTCTTGACCTGGTAAGGACTCTAGCCACTGCATTTTGGACTACCTGTAGCTTGTTTATTGAGAATGCAGGACAACCACCTAGCAGTGCATTACAATAGTCCAGTCTAGAGGTCATGAATGCATGAACTAGCTTTTCTGCATCAGAAACAGGTAACATGTTTCGTAGCTTGGCAATATTTCTCAGATGGAAGAATTCTGTTTTTGTAACATGGGAAATATGATTTAAGAGACAAGTTGCTGTCTAATATAACACCCAGATTTTGGACTGTAGAGGAAGTAACAGTACATGCGTCTAGTTGCAAATTGTAATCCAAGAGATTCGGTGTACTGTTTTTTGGTCCAATAAGTAATATCTTTGTCTTATCCAAATTTAATTGGAGAAAATTATTGGTCATCCAATCTTTTACATTTTTAACACACTCTTAGCTTAGATAATTTAGAAGTTTCATCTGCTCTTGTTGAGATATATAGTTGAGTATCATCAGCATAGTGGAAACTAATCCCGTATTTTCTAATAATATTACTAAGGGGGCAACACGTACATTGAAAATAGCAGAGGACCTAGGACAGATCCTTGTGGCACTCCATACTTTACTGGTGATAGAGATGACTCCCTGTTTAAATAAAGTGGTAGCAATCAGACAGGTAAGAGCTAAACCATCTTAAATCCTGCCCTTGAATACC